>NC_046367.1:7900890-8075027 GCF_011125445.2 Fundulus heteroclitus
TCTCTCTGCAGACCTTAAAAACTCACAGATACAAGTTCCTTCACTTCTGCTTTCACTTTGTGGTCGACTGCAAATCATTGGGGGACGTTGGGGGACAAAGATGTGCTTTTGGGTGTAATTGTGTGGGCTAGGAAAAGCAAAAGGCTCAATTATTTATTCCTCAGTAAATTAAGATTAAAAGCCATGTGGTGTAATCTTGTTAATTTTGGGGGGGATTGCGATCTCTAACTGGTCAGTTTGACTTTAGAATTACTAAAGAAGGTAGAAAATATAATTTCTGTTTATTTCAGATAACCATCCAGAGGGACAGCGGAATGGATGTTTCTGCACCAAAACACGGCAAGATGGACCCCAGCAACGCTCCTCATGTTGGAGGCAACCAGTGGGCGGGAGGCACTGGTAATCCATCCATGCATTCATCCATCCACCCATCCATCCATCCATCCATCCATCCATCCATCCATCCATCCATCCATCCATCCATCCATCCATTATCTATGCATGCTTATCCCTCATGGGGTTACGAGGGGTGCTTGGGCACTGGTAATGAGTCTTTCTAAAATATACCACCATGTTCCATCTCACTGCTAATGTTTTATAGAACCTCCTCATGACTCAGCTGGTCAGAGACGACCTTGTTGTCTCAAACCTCCACCTGTTTCACTAAGAAGTGACTGTCAGGATATACAGACCCTCCTTTCAGATTTCTTCTGCTCTTGCTTTTTTGTAACCCATAAATGTTTGAAGATAAGATAATATGTATGTTATTGACCCCGAAATTCGGAAATTATTGGACAGCAGTGACAAGATGTACCTAAAGCCTAAAAATAAGAGGTGGAAAAAGAGAATCTAAAAATGCCTATAGGTATTTACATCCTATACCTACATACATTAGCGGTAATTGTGCAGCAGAAATGAATGGTAACGTGTCAATGTTGCAATATGCATAATCATCAAACTAATCTTCATATCAGACAAAGAGGGAAGGGCTGAGGAATACCAAAGAGCAGTTTTCAAACAAACATTTCATTTTCTGAGGGAAAATGGCTCTCCAAACCAACGTGGTGCAATTTGAGAAGGTAATTGCCATCTCTTGGATACATGATGAAGGAAATGGGAAATTTTGGATATTTATTTCTACTGCGAGATCTGTAGAATCAAGAAGTCACAGAAAATAGAACCTGGGCTACCAAAGTTACTCCAGAAGTGCATCAACAGAACCCAAAACCACAACTTTTAAAGCTCAGCAGGCCTCACTGGTGACTGGTAAGGTCAGAGTTCATGATTGAACAATGAGAAAAAGAGAGTGGGTAAAAATGCCCTTCATGAGGGAGTTCCCAGGCCAGAACCAGAGCTGAGAAAAAGAACTCAAAGGCTCATCTCACATTTGCAAAAAGAGTATCTTTGTGATCCCCAATTATTTAGAAACAATATCCCGCAAAGTAAATTGAATAAACGGTTCTTGGTTTGGGTCGGGACTTAAATCCGATGGAGATGCTGTGGTGGGGTGTTGCAAAATTTCTCCACAGAAGTTTAGACGACTCATTTCTCGGAAGAACACTGTTGATGGTGTGAAACAGGAAGGCGGGAACAAAAGGCCATAACAGGAAAAAATCTGGTTGAGGGGAAACACTTTTTTAAAGCGCTGTATGTTAATAAAAAGAAAAGTTTTACTGATAGTAAAACTGTTTTTGATATTTGGAAAACGAACCGTTAAATGGTTGATTACAAATCATTTCTGTCACCACTGACTTCCTATGAGAGATTATTTTCATTTTAACTTCATTTTGTTTTGTCTTGCAAAATAATGTATCCATCACCTGTTTTTGAGATGGAAGATAGAAAGACTGAGCTACAGGCACCGACCTACAAATTTATGATTGTCCAATTCAACTAATGGGTTAGGCAAGGAGAAGCGTGGTGACCCTTGACACAGAGATCCACAGTTCATGTGGAACAATCTGTCAGCGCCTCAACTCTACAACTCTAGCTTTAAACGGAGAGTAGTGGGAAGAAAGTTATTGTTGCAGGAAAACCTTAAGAGGTTGTGTGTCCCCCAAGCTAAGCAGGAGGCAAAGAAAACACGCGGAAGGATGCCCTTTGCTGAGATGAGTTCAAAATAAACCATTTTGGCCTACGTACATTGTGTTGCGAGCATCGTCTTTTGGGGTTGCAAAGACATAGAAACTGGTCAGAGTTGTCTTCAAGATGTTTCCATGCCAGAAGGGAAATATAGTCTCTCCTGCAAGTTGTGAGTATGCTTTGTGGCTTTTCCCCAATGCTAGATCCCCAGAAACGTTCTATAGAAAACTGCTCCAGGAGTTCCTCTTAGATTAGTGCACCATACTCTGTCTGTAAGAGGCCATCAGAACCACATCATCCACAAAAAAATCTACGAGACCCTGAAGCTTCAAAATCAGACATAATCCTCTCTTTTGCCTTGAGATCCAGTCTTTAAACACCACAAACAGGATATGCTAAAAGGGGTTGTCACACTATAACCTTTAGACTAGCTTTACTGAGGATTTAGTCTGCACCCCCAGAGGCCAAGTTCTTTGGGGAGACCTGACAGCACAGCCCCCAAGAACATGAGATACTCAAACCCCTCCTCTGTAAAGGTAAAGATTTTGTGGAGAGGCCTCTGAAACACACTTTTTCCTCAGGTGGCAGAGACACCGCTGGACTGGGAGGCAAAGGCGGGCCTTATCGCTTAGATGCCGGCCACAAGGTACACCAGGTCTCCCAGGCTGAGAAGGACGCAGTTCCAGAGGAGGTCCGCAGGGCAGCCCGAGAGATGGCCGAGAAGGCCTTTAAGGAAAGGTAGGATAGATCAAATCTGGATAGGTTTCATGAATAATGTTGCAATTTTGGCTTTAACTTTGTTTAATATTGTTAATAAGTATCTGTACTTAAGGGGATTATACATAGTTTTCAAAACATTTACAAATAAAAATCCTAAAAATTTCTGTTGTCCTCCACACTAGACATGCAGCCTAAAATACTTTTTTCTGGCTAGATTAGACCAAAAAGGTGGTTTGTGGCAAACTGTTATTTGCTGTCCTTACGTGGACATCGGAACTGATCGGAATAAAAACTCGGCAGTCGGTAAAATCGCCAGTCGGAATATTGTGATCAAATTAAACTCAATCAGAATGAAATTGTATTCCGAATGAGACTGTTGGTTTAAGCCGATTGTTAATCCGTATAACGTCCATCTAAACACTTGTCCTGATCATTTCATTGGGATTGGGGTTACCTGCCCTGACAATGCATGTGTGTTTATTGTCTCACATTCTGTAACACAGAGAGAAAAACAGCGTCTGTTGGTAAACTTGGGGCTTTATTAGAAAGTGCAAAGTTTTAAAAGATTAAAAACTAGAGATTTGTCTTTGGCATAGACTGAAATACAATTTCTTCTGTGGTTTTCAGGGAAATTTGAGAACTCTGCACATCAGCGTGCTTGTTTTGTAAATAAAGCCAGATCCATGTAAACCTACGTTATGATCAGATTTGTTGATATAATGCCCATCTAAACATTGTTTAGATGGACAATTTCTTTTCTTTTTTTTTTACTTTTTTCAAACAGATCAAGGATTTTTTCGCAAGTAAACATGGCTAAAGAGTCAGTTCTTGGCTGTTACTAATCCTTTTCCACCAATACCAGATTTGTGGAGTGTCCAACTAATAGTCCTAAAAGATTCCTTCACCTGACCTGTGGATGTCTACAGCTCCTCCAGAGCTACCATGGGCCATATGGTGGCTTGTCTGAATAATGCTCTCAATTTAGGTGAATGCCGGTGTCTTAGTAGGTTTCCTGTTATGCCATTCTCTCTTCATGTTCAAATAGTGGCTTGAGCTGAGGTTTGAAATACTTTAAAAAGTATTTTAATTGGGGATGGGGGGGGAGTACTTTTGCATTGTCAGAATTCTGACACAGATTGATAGGCTTACCCTGACATAGGCTCTGGGCCTCATTTCTCAAGAAATTATAATCAAAACCCTGAAAGACCCTGGTCTTTCAGGGTTTTGATGACTAAAATACCTGAAAAAGCTGTCTGTGGTTGTAACATGTCACCATGTGAAACGTTCAAGGGACGTGAATACTTTCCCAGGACACTATAAGGTTAAATCTGTGCTGTATGGTTCTGTACTTTCATTCATTTTAGAACCTGTAAAGGGCCATGTGTGTACAATAAACCTTTGATCTGACAGAGGGTGGTTGCTTTGACCGTGACCGTAGCTAATAATCCATATCCAAACTGGCTTAGCTCTGCTGGTGGGAAGCCCTGTGGAGCTGTTCACGTGTTTGAGAGCGTTATTTTCTTTTTCCACCCTAAAAACGTCCCACGTGTGAAGTGGAAGACACGTCTAATGTGGAACAGGTCTGTGGTGGTTGTGAGAAGAGGAGATCCAGGTATGATGGCCCTTCATGGGTAAACAGGGACAGGCCCCACCGCCCCCAGCCGGACGGTGGGATACGTGTGTACCGGCCCATACATTCCCTTTGAAACAGCGGGTTGAGAGGGCACTCCTTTCACCAGCCGAACCATGAAGGCCGTCTCTGTTCGTTCTCGCTTCAAACATCCTCGATGCCCCTCTCCCCCCTCTTTTCCTGCATGGCCCTCCAAACACACTGGCTGCTTTCACATGAAGAGGACAACCTCTCTGCCTCTTTTTTGTCCTCTTTTTATCTCTTCTTTTCTTCCCTCTGTCACTAACCTCCTCTTTCTAAATTCCTCCCCCTCTTCATTTACTGCCTGTCTATCAGTGTCCCGCTAAGCCCAGAACATATCTTGTGCTAACATGCTGATTGTGAAATCACCCGGTTTGAATGTTGCCGAACAAAACAAGTTAATCAAAGGGCTGCTGCTTTTTTCCGTGTCATTCGGTGACTGAAAGCATCTTTTTTTCTTTAACCTTACCTGATGTCTCAGTTTTTACTTATCTTATTTTTTCTATTCCTTTTCATTGGTCAAACTGTGAGCTGTCCAGATATACCCGAATATGTGAGAGACACAAGCAAAATCAAAGAGGTATTTCTGAAGCAGTTTTTTAGTTCCTCTATTCTCTCTTATTTCTCCTAGACACATTTGACAGACATCCTTGTGTATCTTTTCTGGTCGAGCTCAGGTTTTTGTAACGCTTTGACCTAATGATGACAGGATAAACCTATAGACCAGTTCACGCGTGACGTCACGAGCTACATCCGGGTCACGCTGGTAGGCAGAAACAGGACTGTTCTCATCTACTACCATGACAAAACGGGTGAATTAGAGCGTACTTTTAGTTGGTTTATTTGTGGAATCTAAACAATGCCTACGACATGTTGTGCTCCTGTTGCACACAGAGGCATTCCAAATCGTCGGATGTACGTTTCTGTCGTTTACCGAAGGACGAAGAAAGACGAAAGAAATGGATAATTTCAATGAAAAGGATGCAGGCAGACAATCCCAATCAACTGTGGGAGCCATCATACCACCACAGAATTTGCAGTCTACACTTCATCTCGGCTAAATACAACTTAATTTTGCACTAGTCATTGTTCTACTTAAATAATTATATAAATAAAAAATTAGGATATATACTTAAGTCAACTCAGTGGGCTGCCACTGAGCGGCGCCCAGGGAGCAATCTGGGGTTAAGGGTCTTGCTCAGGGAGCCAGAGTGCAGGCTGTGGGGATCGAACCGGGTACTTGCAACCTTCTCATAGGGCAAGTGCACTGCTCTAACCACTAGGCCAGCACTCCCCTTATGTAGAGCTGTGTGTCATCTGCATAGTTATGGTGACTGATGTTGTTTTTTATGATCTTAGCTAGAGGGAGCATGTAGATATTGAACAGGAGGGGACCCAGGATGGACCTTTGGGGAACCCCACATGTGATTTTTGTCATTTCTGATGTAAAGTTACTTACTGACACAAAAAAGTCTGTGGCCTTTAAGTAGGATTTAAACCAGTCGAGCGCTGTACCAGAAAGACCGACCCAGTTTTACACCGACAGAATGGAGTGATCGACAGTATCAAATGCTGCACTGAGGTCCAATAGTACCAGCACTGTGGTTCTTCCACAGTCTGTATTTATATGAATGTCATTAAACGTGTTGACAAGGGCGGTCTCTGTACTGTGGTAAGCACGTCAAAGCGGCTGGTCTTTGTTACGAAGGTGTTTAATTGTTGAAACGGAGCTTTTTCAATAATCTTACTGGTAAAGGGGAGGTTTGAGATGGGTTTGTAGTTCTGCAAAAGGAATTTGTCTAAATTGTTATTTTTAAACAGTGGTTTGATAATTGCTGTTTTTATAGACTGTGGGAATACACCTGACAGAAAGGACGTGTTAATTATCTGAGTCAATGACGTAAAGACAGGGAAAACCTTCTTAAAGAAAGTTGTGGGTAGAACACCAAGACAGCAGGAAGAGGAAATTAGCAGGTGAAAGATTTCTTCTAAGCTTTTGTGGTAATTGGCTGAATTGAGATATTTTGTCAAGATAAGTTCTAGTTGGAGACAACTTTGGGTCTGAACTTGATATGGATGTACAGACTGCCCCTCTTATCTTTTGGATTTTCTCATTAAAGAAGTTAGCAAATTTGTTACAGGCTCTAGTGGAGTGGAGTTCAGAAGTAACAGACACTATTAAGCTGTCGACTATGGCAAATAAGTGTTATTAATGTTTTTGTTGATAATCTCAGAGAAGAAAGATTCCCTTGCATTTTTTAGTTGTAAGTTATATCTGTAATGTCTCTCTTTATAGATGTCATAGTGAACCTGGAGTCTAGTCTTTCTCCACCTGGGTTCAGATTTTTGACACTCCCTTTTTTCACTTTTAATTGCTGGAGCTGGTGCCATCCTCTCTTCATGTTCAAATAATGGCTTGAGCTGAGGTTTGAAAGGTTGAACAAAAAGTCCACAGAGATTTTTCTCCCCAGAAACAACCTTTACTTTAGTTGGGGCGATGCAGTCAATGATATCTGAAACTTTAGACAGAAAGTGATCTACTAGTTCATCTACTCAGTTTCAGGACAAAGTGGAAGTAGAAGAATAAGCTTGATTAAAGATTTCTGTGGCATCATCCTTAATGATGCATTTTCTTATGACTTCTGTATGGCTAACTGAGTCATCGCAATTATGCTTTCAAAGATAACAGAAAAGTGATCAGATAGGGCAACATCAGTTGACTTTGGAAATGTTTAGACCCTTATTGATGATCAAGTCTAAAATATGTCCGTTTGTGTGTTGGTTGTGTAACATGTTCAGATAAACCAAAGTTTCTAAGTGTGTCACACAGTTCTTTTGCTCCTCTGTCTTCAGGGTTGTCAACGTGAAAGTTGAAGTCTCCCTCAATAATTAACAGTCATAATCAACACATATCACAGATAGGATGTTATTAGAATAATTTTAAAAGTTTTACTTGGACTTAGGAGGCCTGTAAACATTCATGAATATAGTTTCCTTTCCTTTCTTGCATCCCTCATCTTCGGCCAATGCTATTTTAGTTCCCACTGATACTGAGAATAGATAAAACTTTGAGTTTTCTCCTCAGAATACCAACTTCCACACTGAGGAGTGTTTTAATAACTGTAACCTGTGGGTTAGTGTGATGTGCTGAGTGATCAGAAAAATGTGAATTTTCATTTTCCAACCCACTAGTCCCTGCTGAGGGAGAAAATCTGCTGAAGGGCTTACTTTTCTGACGTCAAGTTTCTTGATGCTCTTGGCTGATCTGTTACATGCAGCCTTGTTGTTATTCCTATTGGTTTTTGCTTTGTTTTTGAAGGTCTAGATGATCTGTTAATACAGCTTTGTAATATTAGGGGTCACAGTGACTCAAACCCCTGCTCCGTCTGACTCAGTCGTGTCTTTGGGCAAACACTTTACCCCTGCAATGTAGGCCAAGGGGTCCGGTGGTGCCGATTATCTGCCACCCTTTCCTCTATCAGTCTGGCCCAGGGCAGCTGTGACTATAGTGTAGCTCACTACCATCAATGTCTGAATGTGTGAATGACTGATTGTAGTGTGAAGCGCCTTGGAGTCCTCAGGTGTGATAAAGCGCTTTACACATGCAGGCCGTTTACCATTTAATGTCATATAAATGCAACATGTTTTCCTATAAACTGTCCTGTGAAGCTAGATAACACCTACGGATAGACTCACACTACACTAAGTAATTCATTCCCTTCACTTCCCTTATACTGCATTTGAAAGACTAAAACGAAAATAACACTATACCCTGCAAAACCCATGCTTTATCGGTTGGAAATGCAGTTTTACATTGATGAGGCGCCACCTATCGTAGAGAGGACTTAAGGCCAAAGGCATGGGAAAAAAGCAAAATGGTTAAGGGTGTGGCTGTTCCAAACCAGATTTTGAGAAGTGTCCGTAAATATGATATCTGGTGCTTTTATTTCTTTGTTTCTGTGGAAATATAATCCGGTTGTATCAGGGAAGGGTTTATTGTAAACTGGATAGCTCTGCTTTCTGGGTCACTTGCTATTCTCAGATTGTCTTTGTTTATCCTCAACAGCCCAAGTTTTCTTACACAAACCTCCCTGTTAATTTAAGATTATTACCTTCCACCTCTCCGTCTCTAAACTAACTCATTGCACGATACAACCACATGTCTTCATACAAATCCATAATTTGCCCCTGATCAAATTGCTGTATGCAGATTAAGGAGTCTAACTCCTGTATGATGATCTTAACTCACTGTGGTGCATATCTCCAGCTGTCATTGGCCGACAGAAGGGGTTACACCTTGGACAGGTCACCATCCTTGGGTCAATCATTGAATGTTATTTTCCTTCCAGTGGACTGGCTTTTTGGTTCACCTGACCAGCTTCCTAGCAGACACGTGAATGTTTTGGATAAAACCTGGCAGATTTTTAAACATATTTTCATCCTTAAAAGACAGATTGTGAACAAAAGCGGTCCCAGAGTATGATGCTGGCACCGCTGCATTTCCCTGGGAGCATTTTTGGGATTTGCAGTGTTGTTTATTTGCTAGACATATCTTTTGGAGTTGTGGCCCAAAGGTTCAAAGTTGATTTCGTAAGACCATTACATCATCAAAAAAAGTCTCTGATACATGAATATAGTTATTTTCATTGCTATTATGCTAAAACTGTAGATGCAATCCCCTGAGCATGTTATTTCTAAGCTTGGTTTTCCCTTATTCTATCCATTTATGATGTTTAAGTTATCCTTAAAAGTCAGTGAAGCACGGTCCCCTTTAATCTGTGTTTCTGTAAATAAAAAAATCTAATTGAAGCTAGGATCTGCGATTTTTCCAGAAGTTTCCCCAAGTCCCTTTTTGAATAACTCCGCATGCACAAGACCGTCTTATCTGCTGTTCCGATCTCCAGGTGGTTCGTGTGAAAAAAGACTCCCAAATCCGCTCTGGTCTTATTTCTTTCTACTGAGGCCTTCTTCTTCTCATGAACATGAACACAGTTTGCTTCTTGCGACTCTCAGCCATGTTCAAAGTCTACAGTGAGAGCAGCGGAGCTACAATCAACAGCTAAGACCGAAGCTAACTGCTAAGCTAACTGAATCCATAAACGCTAGAAGTACGCATGCGTTGCCAGCACGGACACCGGCGTTACGTCAGCGTGTCTGAATGAGTGGCATGTGGGAAAACCAATAGATAAGGAGATACTCCCAGAGGTTGAGGGACAGAAGGGCTGAAGAGCAGGGATTGAGACAAATTTTTACAGGCCTGCAGCTCCCACAGAGACCTATTTATGTATTTTGACCTCCTTTTTGTGAATACTTAATGTATTAACTACTTTCAGGATGGAGGGACGATTTTACCCAGTATAAAAAAGTGTTTCTGAACAGGATTACCAACTATAGCTTTAAAGCCTAGCAGGCTGCCTTTAGCAGAAATGGAAAATATTGCTTTAAAATTCAAACGTGTCATTCCAGCAGTTTCTGTTTTGCCAGTTTCAAACCTTTGATGCAGAATGACAACCAAGTGGCTCTAACATAACGTATTTCAATATAACCACATTAAGCAGTATGTTTGACTTTTATTGGACTGACCCTGACACTAAAGACACAGTGAGACAAAGAAAATGTGCTATAAGCCTTTGGTTTCTCTAATTGAACGTTTCATAATCTGTAAAACTGAAGGAAAAAAAAGAGAAATCTGGCGTTCTTGTGGCCGTCCCCTCAGCTTTGGAGACGAGGAGCGTCTCAGGGAGGCAGGCCTCTGTTTGTCCAGCGTGTTTAGCCGTAGGGAGTGTCAGCCCAAGCCAATGTTTTTGTGATTGCTGTGTGTGAAATGTCAGCACGCCTCCACCTCACTGCGAAAACACAGAGTCCCTCTCACTGTTGCTCGTGCGCTCTGGTGCTCTCAGCTGTTTGCATCGAGGTTGAGGAATTTAAAGGAAATGGCTGCAGCGACGGGCCAGAACTTCTGCTCTCCACATCACCACCCTGCATCCTCAGACACACGCAGGAATGTGCGGAGGAAGTGCCTCTGGTACGCAGTGTGCCGAGATGGTGTGGGGTGAATGCTGAGGAGCAGACAAAGGATCTGTGTGTGCAGCTGAGAAACTAGTGGACACCTGAAGCACATCTGACTAATGTGAATGCCTGTGATGCTGGAAGGAGAGCGTCTTTTTAAAAAAGTATTGAAGCTCTCTTCTCTTCTTGTTGTGTTACAATCACAAATGTGAGTATTTTAGGGTTTTAGCTGAAATTCAAGAGTAGCTCCTAAGTTCGATGATCAATGTTTTTCGGTCTCTTTGACGTAGTCTCTCTGCCTGATCCCTCTGCCTGTGTGTGCGCGTTGCTGGATAAAGACCTCGGACCATCTCTGGATTCTCACTCTGTCTCACCCTCTGGTACCTCAGCCTGTCTCTGATCCCCTGTACATGACTTTGAACTGTTCCCTGGATTTCCCCAGCTCAGTTACACAGCTCTCTAAAACGCGGCCTCAAAGAGCCTCCTGGACCCACTGCTTGGATTCTGTGTCACAACGCAGATTCAAGAAAGTGGTTCCTGAGCGCGTTCCAGCCAGTTTCCAGACTCTCTACACCTGTTGCTTAAATAGATCTTTAAAACTGCTCTCTGTGTCATGGCATTATTAGTGGGCCCTACCTTTGGTGCATTAGAATTAATCAGAGAAGCAGCCAGGAAATAGTGAAATGGCAATAGTAAAAATAAAGGACGACATAGAGATGTGGAGAAAACAAAACAAGAAAAGTAGGACTTAAATATGGAAAAAATTAATGAAGTTGGGGAAGAGAAAGAATGGAATAATTTAGAAGAAAAAAGGGAAACATGAGTGAGAAAATTAACAAGGTAGTGAAATAGAAAAGAGATAAGACATTCAGAATATAAGTGAAAATGAAAGGGGAAATATGAAGCTTTTAAATCAATAAAATAAGTTATGTTTGCTCCTTATAAAGGGGTTCCATTTGTGTCAGTGAATAAATACGTATTTATTTTCAACACTTTTTGGCTAACTCCTGCTTTTAAGACTGACGAGACAAATACCGTCAGTCTAACCTGACTCCGCCAGATGGATTTGCTCTTCATATCCATCTGGAAACCTTCCGTTGAAGTAATTTTGGGAAGGGGCGAAAATACTGGTTAGCTGATTGGCCTATGTTGGTGATAGACAGGCTAAATAAACCAATCAGATCAACGAAGCATGTCACGTACTAACAGCGACGATGAAAACATAACCACAAGCTCTTGCCGAAACCAGTCGGGAGAAGAGCAAAAACATCTTTTCCTCTGAGAAAAGCCCCCAGAGCAGTGTTTTGCTCTTCTTTCAGTGAAGATATACTCTGTAATTCCGATGAAAACTTGCTCGATAGCCACGCTAACGCTAGTTTCATCGGCTGAAGCCGCCATGTTCTTTAGACTGAACTGTCGCGCTTCTCTATGCGTCACACCTCAACCCGCCTCAAAGCCAACGCTGATTGGACGTTCGTTTGGTGAACTGCTCCAAATTTTCTTTAACGGAAAGCAGCCAGACTGATCTGCGAGTGAAACATTGAAAGCTCGCGAGATCGGGATGGTCTCACGAGGCTACCGTCAGCCTGCTGATTCAAACACTCCTTGAGTTTAGTCATCCAAACTACAACGCAGGCCTTATCTGTGATCCAGGTGTGGATAGAAAGGCCGTTTTGATCAGGCTTTCTCTACAGGTGTGTGTGTGTGTGTGTGTGTGTGTGTGTGTGTGTGTGTGTGTGTGTGTGTGTGTGTGTGTGTGTGTGTGTGTGTGCAGGATTACATGCTTGACCTCCTCTGATTGCATGGGTGATGCCGGCACAGTCTACACGGCTTCACTCTTCCACATTCACACACAGATCTGTTACAAGCTGTGACATATTAAGCCAGAGGCACCCCACCCTGCCTGCGTTTTGAAATCCGGCCTCTGCATCGCTGGGGTGGTCACGGTCTGGCTGTCACCAAAAGTTTCAAACACCTGGGAGAGATTTCATCCACGTCCCGCCGAGTCTTTTCATGTCTCACACACTCCACGCTGGTAAAACACGGTGTTAGCACCTCCACATGAGCCGCAGTGACGGGTGCGCTCAGTAGCTGATGGCTTGGTACCTGCACAGCGGGATGACTTTGATAAGCCTGACTGAGGGTGTAGGGACCACCTGGGTTTCTACAGGTGGGTTTTTTGAAGCGATCACAAACACGTGCAAAGTGGTTCATATTTAACTAACCTGACCCGCTTCAGTTAATGCACAGGTGACCAGGAGGTCATCAAAGCAAATCTCTTGGCTTAGGTATGTTGAGCCTAGAGTCAGTCACTGGGTTGACTGACTTTAGGCCGTTTCTGCAAAACGGCAACTGGGAATGTTGTTCTTGCTTTCTAGACCGAACTAAAGTTATTAACCTCTAGTGATGTGAAAATGTGCACTTATGGTCATCTTACGCTTTTGCATTTTTTGCTGCACTTAAAGATTTCAAATCATTTGTGTGAGTCTGAACACGTCCATTTGCCTGTGACTTTGCTGCTGGTAGCCTGAATTTCCTAACTGAGGGATGATTACGGATATCTCTATTTGATTCTTCTAAACAAGTTGTACTAAATGAAAAACCTGTAAAGCAATCTGCTTCTATGTGATTGCCCCCTTTTATAAATCAAATATTTTAAATTAAATATAATTTAAGTTTTTGGAAAGCTCAGTTCAATCTAAGTTGCTATGCTACATAAGTTCAAGAATAGATGAGAAACAAACCACCAATAATTATCGCTCTGTAAGGGGTGACCAAGCCATCTTAAGGTTATGGGACTCCGGAGAACGAGAATGAGAGCCATTATTCAAGATGGGTGAAAACCTGGAGAAAACAGGCGAAAAAAGGAGGGAAATATAAACGTTTAATTAAGTTTTCATTAATTTTTTTCAATGAATGTTTCCTCTTTCTTTTACTTTGAAGGGATACATTATTGTTGTTATTTTTCTGGTTCTGTCAGTGCCTTAAAGCTAATGCCTTCAAACTGTTGATTCCAACTTTTCTAGACTTGAGGCATATATTAGGATTATTTTATATATACATAAAGTCAGGTGCTGTTAAAATGTTATAGGCAGTTAATGTTGTCCCTGGAGAAGGTAACACTCTTGATGTCTTAATGTAGTATAAATCCAGATTATTTGGATTTGGTGACAAGACCGTATTGGATTTCTATCTTAAAAAGGTCTAATCTCTGTGGTTGAAGTCATTTTGAAAGACTTGCATGTTTAATACCAACCTGTAATATAGTTTAAATAGTTTTTTAAAAGTTGACTATGTTTTTCCCTGGTAATAAATTGCAGGCTTTTAAAAAGCCTCTTAAGCGTTGGGGAAAACGCCGCATGTCACGTCACCCTGAGAGCACCATCTCCACACTGAAGCATGGTGGTGGTAGTGTTATGCTGAGTCGTGAAGGCATGGGTAGTGTTTTACTCTATGTTGCATCACATAACATGCAGTGTCATGTTTTCTTAACTTCAGTGAATTTATTGAATGTGATCTTGTTTAAGCCATGATCTAGTCAGTCCATCTAGTCTGTAAGGACTTATCCTAGCAGGGGTGGGGGTGAGGGTGGGGGGGGTGTCTTTGGGGGAGAGGTGGGATACACTCTTAACTGATCACCCGTCCATCACATGACAACACTGAAACACAAACACACACTCACTGACCCACCATGCATGATCCATTCAAGTCACGCTCAAAGGCTGTCTCTTCTGTTTGGATCTCAGATTAAAGGAGATTGGCATGAGCGAGTATGACGCCTCCACCTATGAGCGCTTTTCCAGCGCAGTCCGGCGGCAGGTCCAGTCCCTTCGCATCATCCTGGACAGCTTACAGGTCAGTGTCTCTGTACTGCTCCAACACTTGGCTCTTTGTCTTTGCACACGTGGTTCCCTTTATTGGACAACGCCCCGCGTTTCATCTTTGGACTCTAATCTCTTTTCCTGCCGCTGTTATCAGCGAGAAGTCTGATTATTCTCCAAAGAACTTTGATCCTGCTTTTCTATCCTGTCCCAATCACACTCAAAGCCAAGTTCTGAGTTATTTGTTGCCTTTAAAACAATCAGAGTGCAGCTCATACAGCCGGCAGATGACCACTGTGTGACCTACAAACCTGCGTTGTTGGGTCAGAACGTAGAGGTTCTGTCCCTCTGAAGTCTTGGACTTGCTGACGTGACTGGAAGAGCATAGAGTGGTAGCAAAAAAAACAAAAAAAAAATCATGCTTGTTAGATTCCCTGTTTGATTGTTTTGGGTTAAACTTTCCTCCTTTTGTTTAGACGTAGTAGGGTGTGTGTGTGTGTGTGTGTGTGTGTGTGTGTGTGTGTGTGTGTGTGTGTTCATATGACAAGAGGAAAATCATGCTGCGATGATTACAGAGTGGAGGCATCAGGGCTTACTCTATTATTCTCCTGTCCAGGTGTGAGGCTCCGTTAGAATGTGTTGTGCTGGGTGGGTGTTTTTGTGCGTGAGCTCGGGTTTTCCATCCAGGTGTTTGCATCCTGGCTTTTACTGTAAATGTCGCTTATTGTTCCTTTAGCCAGGGGATTTCTTCTCACTGTAAAAATTATGAGGATTATCCCTAAACCAGCAGTCAGGACGGCATGAAGTCATGTTGCACCATACCTAAGGAGTGATTTAGTGACTCCCACGCACAAATGGATACAACACACAACCTCTGTGCTCACATTGGCGGGCAAACATTCAGCAGATGATGCTGACTTGTTGCCATCTACCTGAGGGAATATCTTTTTATGTGTGTCATCTTGGAGTCCCACTAATCGGGTGGTCGGCACCCCGATCGGAATTTCCCTGTAAAACTGCTCATTATTCACCATATATTAGTGTCAGATATTATGTTGGAAAAGGCTCAGGGTTGATGCTTTACTTTATTCAAATCTCACATCCAGTGATTTAAAGACGTATTCAGACACAGTGAAAGTTTTCACGTTTTGTTACGTTATGAACAAACTTCATTGTGTTTTGTTGTTTTGATTTCTGTCAGACAGAACGTGGAAATGCAAGGTTTTACATTTTTAAACAAAGATAGTGAGTGTGACATACGCATTTACTTTCTTTTTACTCCAACTCTCCTTAACAAAAATGTAGTTGCCCTGGACCTTGAAGCAAATTAGTAATTGGAGTCCACCAGTGTGGATAATGGTGGCAGCATCATGCTGTGGGGATGCTTTTCTTCAACAGGGAAGAGGAGGATAACCAGACATGATGGGAAGATTAAGGAGACGAATAAAGGAAAACACTGGGAACACAACGTTTAGAGACTGATTTGTCTGTAACAGCCTGACCCTCTAGTACACACACAGCAGGCAACCACATACTGCCGTTTAGGGACATTTGCTGGCTTTTGGTTGGCTTTACTTTAATATAGTTATATATATATATATTTTTGATCCAATTAGTTTTGTTCCTGATTGGTCACCCCTGCATGGGAAACCTTTGCGTGTTTGTGTTTCAGGCTAAAGGCAAGGAGCGGCAGTGGCTAAAGAACCAAGCTATGGGAGAACTGGATGACTCTAAAATCATCGATGGACTAACTGGAGAGAAAACCATCTATAAACGCAGGGGAGAGCTGGACCCAGAGGTGTGTGTGTGTCTGTTTTTAGCTTTGGATATTTTTACACTTTAACTATCTTTGTTTCCATCACACATAATTTCAACCTTTAACCGTTAAGTGCTGTGTGTAGTAGAGTGTGTGAGAGAAATTTACCGCTCCCTGCTTCTCTGCGGGAGCTCGCACACAGGTTGCCGTCCCTTCTTCTGTTCTCATATATGTTTAAGAGGAGCCACAGACACTCAGGCTGCAGATAGTTCCCACACTAGTTACACAAACACACTAGCCACAATATACATGGCCTGATTTTGAAATTGATTCAGCTCTAAGTGCTGCATATTTTTGGTCTCAACCAAAGATCTACATTATAATGATTGTTCCATGTTTTAGAACTTTGGCCTTGGGTCGGCGTGTATTTCAGGAAAAGTGGCACCAAAATAAACAGAAACCAATCCAGCATATAATTTTACCTCCATTAGATCATTCTGTGCTCTGATTGTTCTTGGACTTTGTTCATTCGTCCAGCTGGGCAGCCCTCAACAGAAGCCAAAACGCTTGCGGGTGCTGGCCGACCTGTCGGGCAGCATGTACCGCTTCAATGGAGTGGACAGCCGACTGGAGCGCTCCATGGAGGCTGTGTGTATGGTGATGGAGGCCCTAGAGAGCTACGAGCACAAGTTCAAGGTGACAACATTAGGCAAGAAAGTGTGTTCTGTGTGGCGTTAAAAAAAACAAAAAAAAACGGTTCCACCGCTAACACAATGTTAGCATCTTTTGGGATTTCAAGTGTCCCTGAATTAGATTCTACTGTGTTTAGTGACGTTTTATTAGAAAGTTGATTTTTTTGGGGGGGCTTATTTTAATACAATTATGCCGTTAAAACGCATAGTTGGAAATAAATAATCACACTGCCTCACTGTTAAAATGATACACTCCCATTCTGAGTTGTTCATGTGTATCTGGATCATGGGTATGGAATTCAGTGTTCTGTTGGGTAATATGGGATAAATTACTCCAAGACAGACCATTTAAAAAGGCAAGTAAATATGTGTTTTATTAAAATAAGAATTACTTATAATGACATATTGTAATTCCTTAAAATCAATCCCAATAAAAACAAAGTAGGACCGAATTTGGACCCCTGCGGTACACCACAACAAATAAGAGTATTTTTTAGAGTGAGAAGCTTAACCCTGCCAGTACTAAAAAAGTTGACAAATAAAACTAAGTCATATTAATCAAAGCTCAGTAACGTCTTTGTACTAATCCTGCTCCTCAGACTGTCTACATCACTGTTCGGAGAGCTTGTTGCACTGTCCGTGTCAAGCATGTCATAGCCTAGAAAGTAGTCTTTGAAAAGAAGGAGACGACAGACAGGACAGAGAGGAGACATGCAGAGATGTGTCTGCACAAGGAGCGGAGGCAGACTTCTTGGCCCCTTAGCGACACTCAACCCAGTCTAAAACTGATCACATACCCCACCCCACACACACACACACACACACACACACACACACACACACACACACCCACACACACACACACACACACAGATCAGTGTGTCAAGTCAGATGGGAGATGTCGTCAGATGAAACCTGTTCCGTTTAAGTAACACTCTGTTTGACCTGAGCGTTCGATAACAGCATAGTCACGCCTACAGCCTGTGGTAGAAATCTGACCACAGGCGATGGTCAAAACTCCGCTGATAACGGTTTATGGAAGCAGGGGTGATATGGTGCAACATTGGCTTTGAGCACCTGTCACTTTACACTTTCAAATTTCTGAAACCCATCACATATCTGCTCACCAACCAGAAATGAAGCAACGCAGCTCAACATCAGAGATCTGAGTGTCTTCTAATTAGGTAATAGTTTCAATTGCGTGTGTTTAGCCTGTCGAAATTGGTTTGTAAAAAAAAAAAAAAAATATATATATATATATATATATATATATATATATATATATATATATATAATCAACAGGTGTAAGGAGAGCTGTGTGCTGAGTGTCCCCAGCAGAAGTAGAGCATATAGGTTATACCTGGGCCCTTAAACAGCTGCAGGGGGCCCTGAGTGGCAGGCTGACTCAGCCTTATTCCTCCACTTATGATGGATCGTCTGTAAAAGGCACGATCACTCCTGACAGGGTCAACATAGTACGGTGGTTGGCAGGAGCTGGCTCCGTCTTAAGTTACAAAGTGATGTTTCTGCAGCATCACGTCTGTGTTTTTACATGAACCATGTAAGGTGCTGTTTGAGAATGTGTTGTAGTGAGGTTGCATAATTATCGTATTCTTTGAGGACATTATCCGTTTTGCATGCTTTTTAAAGTCAGTCGCACTGTTTTCTGTCCATTCAGTACGACATAGTGGGCCACTCAGGCGACGGCTACGACATCGAACTGGTCTCAGCGGATAAAATGCCGAAGAACGACAAGCAGAGACTGAAGGTCCTCAAGGTACGGACTCCAAATCAGTTTAGCTGTTGTTTTTGAAGGAATGTCCCTCATAGAGATTTTACAAAGGGTTTAGAACTGCAATTTTGGAGTTACATATCTTGTATTAGAAAACAATTTTTCTTAAAGGAATGTAAGGCCTTATATTTTCCATTGGTGTGGAGTTGTCCTTCTGAGCCGTCAGCGTGTGACCGTCAGTAAACGAGAATCGGCATGACAAACTTCTGCTGCAATTTCAGCTGCAAGTCTTCTTGGGAAATCCCTCCACCAGCTTTCATTCTTCACTGCCGAATATCTCAAGTTCATACATTCTCAATTTGATTTAGACTTTTACTGGGTCATTGACCTCCATGTTTTGATCGAAAAACCATTTCATCGCAGCTCTGGCTGTACGTTTAAGGTCATTGTCGTGATTCAAGGGGAACCTTAGTTGAAGTTTGACAGGGTTAATAGAATTGCTTTTTACTCTTAGCAGACTTCTATGTTGTGTCTTCCTGGTCCTGCAGACCATGCATGCCCACGCTCAGTTCTGCATGAGCGGCGACTACACTCTGGAGGCCACAGACGCCAGCATCAAGGAGCTGGCGCGAGAGGAGGCGGACGAGCACTTCGTGGTGGTGCTTAGCGACGCCAACCTGGAGCGCTACGGGATCAGGCCGGAACGCTTCGCCCAGGTCTTGACCTCCGACCCGCAGGTCAACGCCTTCGCCATCTTTATCGGATCCCTTGGTGATCAGGCTGAGAGGTGAGCAGGTTTCTGTGTTTATATTGGCAACGCCCATCAGTCTACCGTTTCACTCTCCAGTCCAATCGGTGTTGGTTTGTCAGCTGTCTGTAGGTATTCAGGCTGGTTTGTGTATTTTTCTCTTCCCTGATGGAAGGGAGCACCCGTGTGGTTTCCCTTTTCTCCGTTGTACGGCGTGCCCCAGCTTCCTCCCACGGTGAAGAAATTAGTTATTCGGTTAACCAACAACCCTATTTTGTGTTATGCTCCTGGTGTTAAACGTATCAGTGCTCTTCGGGATAGAGCTGTCAGATGGTTCTTAGGTGTTGTTCACAGCTAAGTTAGTGTTAAAACCAACTTTAAAGAACAATGGAAACAGGACACTTGAAGGAAAAGAAGACTGAGAACTTATATTCAATTTAAGGAAGCGTATCGGATCGAACCCTACGTAAAGTTGAATTTATCCTGAAACAGCGGCCCCTTTGTGCCCAGATCAGCAGTGCTAGCCCACCTCTGGCAGTGGAAGTGGGCGAGTATAACGGTCTCCATGAAGAGGAGAGGGTTTGTTTGTTGTGACGTGATGTTGTGGAAGATGAGGATCGCTTTGTTCTTTATTGTCCGTTTTATTCTGATGTAAGACTTTCTTGTTACCTGATGATAAAATTTTTAAGACGGATAAATGAAAGGGACATTTTTGCATTTGTTCCTTTTATTTGTACACATGGAATAGAGAGCAGCGAGTGTTTGACTTTAAAAATGCAAAGATATTTACGTTTAGCATCTAATCTGCATATAACATTTTGTTTTATCCATGGAGTGTCCTGTAAGCCCATGTGGGCTGGGCACCAGAGGTGGATGACTCTTAAATAAACTCAATCTAAACTGACTAGAGGTGTGAATGTTAGAGTATGGTTAGTTATCTGGCTTCCTGCCTTCTGGGTCTGAAAATAGTTTGATCTGAATAAAAGAGAAGATTTTTCCTTTCCTTTAAGGTTTTCTGTGGAAAACCTACGTATAGAATCCGTTTTCAAAATCCAGAGAGGAATTTTAGCTACAGGAAGGAACAGGACAGAGAGCTCTGGATGTATGAGTCTAGAAAGGTCTGGGTTTTTACCTAGTGAAAGCACGTAGGAAGCGTTGTAACATTTCCTGATAGCTGGTCCGGATGGACAGAGGATTCCCAGCGTTACTCATTGGGTTGTTTGGTTGCTACGTTTCGGTGTCTGAGGGACACAGAGTGTAACTTGCTGATGGAAACGTCTGTCTCACGCTCACAGACCAAACAAGCTCTGCTCTGTGTTCATCTTCTGGAAAACACTCCTCGTCTTTGTTTCAGACTCCAGAGGACCCTTCCAGCTGGCAGATCCTTTGTTGCCATGGACACCAAGCAGATCCCCCAGATTCTGCAGCAGATCTTCACATCCACGATGCTGTCCAGCGCCTGACGCCGGCACATCCTCCACTGACAGACTGAACAGGAGGCAGTGACTTCTCACGATGTGTCCTTACCGAGCTCTCTGGGACGGGTCGTGTAACCGAGCCGGCTCGGGTCTCCAGCCTCGCCTGAAGGGGACAGACAGCTCCGCGGCTTTTAGTGTAGAAGGCTCAGAAAATATGGGGCAGAGTTGTGTTTGGATGCTTTGTAGGGTCCTCTGTGGCGTCAGGAGTCTGAAATGACCCGCGCTTCGGCGCTGACGTCACAATGGCCCGGACCCTGTGTCGGCCGCCGCGCCGGGATCAAACGCAGCTGAAGCTGTTGATCTGATGTGTGCGTCCAGACGCCCAGCTGACGCACTCACACACGTCTCTCCTATTCTGGGCTACGGCATCTGAAAGGGAAGGGGAAAGAACTCGACAAAGCCCCGCTTATTTTGGATTTCCTCCTCGCTCATCAGCTTTCACACACACACACACACACACACACACACACACACACACACACACACACACACACACACACACACACACACACACACATATTGACCCTTACAAGGAGACATAACCTTATACAACATTTAGATTTGCTGCACAGCAACAACCTGGCTCCTCTGGAATGCTGGAGTTGTGAGCGGGGTGATCCCCACCTGATCACACGCTCTTTAAAGGCTGCCGCTGCTGCACAAATCCCTGCCATGTTTGTGTGTGTGTGTGTTTGTGCGTTTGTGTGTGTTGTTGTACAGCATCCATGTCAACATGCACACGCCTTTTCCTTCCTGGCTGCTGAACCTCGTGACGCTTTCTGCGCTCTCTGTCCTGCAAGGAATCTCAGATCTTCTTTCATTGCCCCACACACACACACACACACACACACACACACACACACACACACACACACACACCGGTCACTGTGGGGTCTCTGTCACTGCATGCTAACAGGAATAGTCTCCACAGACACGAGGCACGTGCATCAGAGCCCAGCTCAGTTCGCCCCTGCTTGTCATGTTTAATATTCACGCCTCGCTGCCCAGAGCAGGAGGGATCAATATGTTGATCAATCTGTCTGTACTGATCCCTCTGACAGACCCGCGTTCCTGTTTTTATTAACTCATCACACATCGCTTAAATGTTAGTGTTATACTGGTTCATTTTAACATTTTAACTCTTAAAATGATAGATTTTACTTGTACATGGTTGTTAATTTAAGATGAAGTAACATGTCAAAGTAATGTGCAACAATTGAATAAAGCAATGTTACTGTTGATGTTTCTCCCTGCCTACAGCTGCTCCCAGATTGAACTGACTACTTGGGCAGACACGTCTCTTGTATAATAGAAATGTTAATAGTAATGCATTTTATTAGGGGTGTAACAATACATGGATCCACGTCAATATATGGATTGAATGATTAACGATACAATTACATTGGTGCAAAATGAAAATATCGATCCATATCGTCATTTTTAAGATAGGCCTTTATTTTGAAACTCAGGCATGAGACTATAGTAGGGATTGAGTAGAGGCAGTCTATTATTTTTTATTATTAGAATGTTTGTTTTTCTTTAAACTCCTGATACCTGTGAAAGCTTAGGAATAAAATGGTTAAATCAAATTTGTCTGTATTTTGTGTGAGCTGATATGAATGTAAATAATGCCGTTAGACTGGCAGATAATATCACTTCGGAAATCGTAAGAGAGTTGGTGATATCTGCAAATATTGTATCGTCATTCAAACAAATCGATATAACATCATGATCAAAATCTCAAAGTGCTTACAGGATTTTAAAAACAACTAGAATGTCACCAAAAAGTGAATTAATTTCATACAGAAAGAGAAACTTGTATTAAATGGATTCATTACAAACAGAATCATATGTTTTAAAGTGTTTATTTCTGATACTTTTCATAATTATGATAATTATGGCTCACCTAGAGTTAAAACCCAAACCCACTCACAGACGCATCCAGGACACAGGCTACAACTCTCACATTCCTGGTCGGACCCTCTCCTGAACCAGGGCAACATCAGAAGTGTCTTACCTGTTCTTGGGAGAAAAGGGGTTGGATTCAGGGGTCAAAGGTCATTGGTCCAAAATTCCTCATCCAGGTGAACACAACTTTTTTTTTTTTTTTTGTGAAAACAAGGCCCCAGTGTCAGAGGGAAGAGAGGAGAGGCCCAGGATCCACGCTGCTTGAAGTCCAGGTTGAAGTTTCCACAGTCAGGGATGGTTTGGGACACCAGGTCATCTACTGGTTCTGGTCCACTTGGCTTTCTGGAGTCCACAGTCAGCACTAGAGCTCTTCATACTTCCTTCTGCTGACAGGTTTTATGGAGATACTGTCATACGTGAACCCGGACAGAGCATGCACACACAGTTTGTTCTATTGCAGTGTATTGAAAGTAATGAGTAGAATGATGATGACCAGAGTTAGTAACCGGACTGGAGATGATGGGTGCAGGAGCAGGCTGACTGGAAGAGACTGCTAGGAGATGCAGGGCTGCTGTCAGACCAAAGGTGCAGAGCGAGACAGTTCTTGGGGTGTAGGACTGCTGGAGCACAGGGTAGCAGGCAGTCCAGCAACCGAGCAGAGAGCAAACCTGGAGCACAGGGGCTGCAGTAAATCCAGCAGGGACAGTTCTTGAGATCTAGGGGCTAGCAGAGGCCTTACTTAAAACACAGAGGTGGCAAGAAATCCAGCAGCTAGCAGAGGCTTTACTTGAGGCAGAGAGGAGGCAGGAGAACCAGCAACAAATCAGGGAACAAACCAGGCTGACAGACGTGGAGTGAGTGGAAACTGATGAGAACAGGACTAGACAGGCATGTTGGTGGAGACTGAAGACGAGCCAGCAGGGAAGAGAAGACTGAGGGAGGCTTATGTAGGGAGGATGGCAGGTGGAGTGAATTCTGACTAATTAGTGCCCAACAGGTGTGGCTGATTGCTGAGGGAGTGGAGGAGGTACTGGAAAATAACCGTGAAAACAGCCAGACCAAAACTAAACATCATTTTCAAATGATCAATTCCTGCATTACTGCACTTAGTATCATTGCGTCTGATTGAGCTGCAAGCCAGCCTGACCCACTGAGAATCTAGAGCTGTTGTCATGAGGAGGATGAGAGACGGTGCAGGTGGGCTGAGGGTCGCCTTCAAAGCAGGCTGGGCTTCCTGAACACAAAGCACAGGCCCATCGCGTCCATATTACACCTCATGAAATGAGAAATTTCTTGTTAACTTTAACCTCGCTTTTTCCACATTCCACATTCAGACTTATTCTGAAACCAATGTAAGTATGTCTAATGTATAAAAATAGTGGAAATATGTTTTCAGGCATTTTTATATATATTTCTAACAACAGGGAACATGGTAACAAAATCCATGCCTTTCCTGCTATGAAACAACCAGAGCATGATGCTGCCACTGCCATGTTTCCCTGTGAGTATGCCTTTTGGAAAGTGAGAAGCAGCAGTATTGTTTTGTTTGTTTGTTTTTTCTACAGAAATTGCTTGGCTTTTGCTTTGATAAACACTTTCAACCAGGAGACCGTAAATTGGTGAGCACGTTCCCCGAATTAGACTTTTCCCCTCGTGGAAAACTGGAGGAGTCCTCTGAATCACAGAGCGCTAAGCCTCTCTCTCGTTTCCCTCTGGTCAGACTTTCCATGTGTTCTAATGATCCATTCATCAGCCTGTTACATAATGACAGCAGCACTCTTACACTTCCCTCCAGGGACCGGCCCAGCCCTAATACAAGCTACAACCCTGTTACTGTGTTGAGCTCGTTTAATCTCTGACTTTCTGTGTTCAGGCAGTGTCTCTGATTTTTTTCTCGACACACTTGAGTTGAGTATATATGGTTGAGTGTACATGGTTCTCCTTGTTCTTCTCAGACTGGCTTTTGGAACAACGAAGCCACGCTGATAGTGAGAGGACTTAGTTTTGGACAGCCATTATGTCAGGCAGCTCAACTAGCAGAAAAACACGAGGCAAAAGAGAAAGGATTGTGTAATTTTTAGATATTTTCTCCATCCATCCGCCCTCATCAGCTCCTGGCTCAGCAGTGGTCAGCCTGTGGAGATAGTTCAGTGGTGCTAACTTCAATCTGCGGACAGTTCTGCCTTCCAGGTCAGCTCCCTCCGCAGGACTCATCTGTTGACACGTTGTTCATTAAACCCGTATTTTGGATCTTAAAGCCCGGGTTTGGGCCGGCACACATGCCTCCCTGTGTTACCCAACTGCCCTGCTGCTTAGAAAAATCCCCTTGTTACCACAACAGAGAATTAAGCCGTCTAGACAAGCAAGGCATTAGTCGAGGTGTGAGTTTGTTCTGGGTTCGCGCGACGTGACGTTAAGTCACTTGGTGACTCAGTTTGTCACTTCATGCAGCTGTGCATCAGAAATCAGTCAAACCCAGCTGGTGATTGAGAAATGCTTTTAGGGACTTTGGGCCGGCGTCATCGTTTCTGAGTCTGGGCCTGGGACGCACTAAAGGTGACCGACGTACAGTATGTGTCAACAGGAGGCTAAACTGCAGCGGTATGACCGCATGGGAGAAGCAGAGGCTGGGTGCGTCTGCTCCCTGTGATTTATTAATGATGCTGCAACAGGACTGTGTGAATTTCAGACGTTGTCAGCGTGTGATTCACTGGTTCTGCCTCGTGGGAAACGTTGTGCTGCATCTCGATTTCTTACCGCGTTACCATGGGGATGAGCTGAGACCACATGTTTAATACTAGTTTGTGGGGCTCAAGCTGATGCCACAGACAACACCCGCAGAAAAGCATTATCCCTTTTGAATGAGGCCAAGTGGGATTTTTGTTTGTTTTGTTTAATTCATTTCTTCCTTCAAGGTCTTAAAACAGCGATTGGCCTTTCAAACGTAGTTACTAAAAACACTGATCCCTCTGACAGACCAACATTTCCTGTTGTTTGTTAGTGAGTGAGCAGGATTAAGGAACAGTAACGATCCGGCATCAGCCAAGCAGTGCCTGCTGGGGTAGAGAAAGACAGTGGGAGGCATTGCCAGAGCTTTATGACAAATTCATTAGACAGTAATAACAGCTCACAGTCAGTGATGCCTACTAATTATCCCAGGCTTAGTGTGCAAGAGTGTCTGGGCAGCAATATCAGTTTCACTCTGTGGACTTAAATAAAAAGGAAGGGGGGTAAAAAAAAAAAAAAAGTACAATTTGCTCTAAATATACAGTATGTGTTTGGGTCTGAACAGAAGAACAAATTCTAGAGAGCGAGAGCGAGAGAGAGAGAGGGAACCGGAGCAACCTGCTGCCTCTTTCAACCCCTAATTGAGTTGTACGAGGAGCCTTGTGGGCCGAGCTGCCGACAGATCCAAAGACAGATCGGCGGAGCACCTGACACACAGAAATGTTGATGGGCCGCCCGGCAGACTGCTCGTGTAGTGCTGAAAAACAAACGGCTCTAAAGACGAGGATTACACGGCCGTGTTTCAGCACATCAGGGAAAATCAGCTCAGATGCCACAGCGGTTTGGACTCAAATCATCATTTGAAAGTGTCCCTTTTAGCTATTCTGTGGCTAATTGTGAAGGATCTCTCTGAGCCTCAGAGGGGATTTATTTTACGGTTAGCTAGCTGGAAATAAAAGGCTTGGTCTGGTCAGTTTCTGAGGTCTACGATGTCTCATCTCTGGTGGAGGAGCCAGAAGCAGAGCAGCAGTCACTGGACACACTGCACAAACAGGAGGAGGGGGGGGGGGGGGCAACAGGATAAAATTACCCAGGAGAGAAGTGTCCCCAGGACAATGAGAGTGAAAGTATACATCACACACAACCAGAGGAAGGGCCAGCCTGTTGTCTGCAGGGAGGAGAAGGCGTCAGTCTTTCAGCCGTTTTTCTCAGCTCTGATCTGCAATAATGTGCTGCGATGCCTTCAGAGGCGCTGACGGGGCTTCTTATGACAACTGCCTCCGTGTAGCATGCAGGAGACTACCTGTACAGATAAAGGTCTATCAATAAAACCAATAAGGAGTTCAGAGCTGTGCAGAAACACCCTGGACCTCCTGTTTAAACCCATCTAGCAGGAGCCAATAGCTGGTCAGCAACGTGTGGCGTCGTCGTGTCATGTTCTGTTGAATAAAAAAAAAAAAGAATAGCAGTGAATCCTTGTTCAGGGAGGAATCCCACTGAATTTGTAATGCTCGTATATGTCTGATGAGTCATTGACAGTGTGTCCACCAACCCTGCTACCCTGTTATATGCAGTGGAATCACTCTCCGTCTGTGTTTGGCTGCCTGACCGTGCAGCTTCCATCATGTATACATGTGTCTCAGTCAAAGTAGGAGAAACTGCACTTATGAATAATGATTATTTGGTTTAAAATCTACCCACAGCCATCAGATGACAGCCCACATTATTCTGCTTTTCCAGATAAAAACGGATTTATGAATTACTTCAAGACTTTATGCCAGGTTCCTGTCCTGTGTTGTGGTTGGCTTTTGGTTGTCGGTGTGGGCTGCAGGTGGAGGGAAGTGGTTTCTTGTAAAATGGCTGCAGTGAAAAAAAAGTCCCATTTATGTGGCATCAGCCATAGACCGCTTTGAAGAAGTGTTGGCCTCTTTGCAGACTGGTTTCTGCTTTTTTGTCCCACACACACACGTTTCAGATTACCAGACGAACTCAAACGGCGAAAACGCGAGTACGTAAATAAAAGATGCAGTTTTCAGCTGGTGATTCTACCCAGTTACTGTCTGACCTGTAGAAGAAATAAATCGCTTGACTAAAAGCTTTTTTATCCTGGGTCTCAACCGGAGCATTCTCTCAGTCCTCTGAAGTAGTTTCCTAAAAATCTTGTGAACATATACACAAGTTTGCTGCTGCTCTGAACAAAAATTCTTAAATCACCTGGATGGAGTTTTACAGGAACTGTACCCTAGGTCAGAATACACAAATGTAAGCCATTCCTATAAGAAATAAGGAGGTTATTGTCTTTTGGGAGCTAATACATCGTCTGAATATACCTCTGGGTAGGTTCTGGTCTGGCCATGTAGCAAACCCCATCCTGTTTATTGCTTATTGGTCTGTTTGGAAAGGTCTTATTGGTTGTCGTCATTTCAAATGCAAATTATTTAATGTTTTTTTTATGAGCTAACTGTGTCAGCCTGTTAATAATGTTAGCTCTTCAAATGTGTTGCCGAAGTCCTTACCTTGCAGACAATGTGTAGTCAGAAAGAGACATCGGATCAGTTACAGCCTGTCTCTGAGAACCCGCTACAGAAGATGACGTGAAGAAAAGAGAAGCATGTCTCTGGTGACGGGTAAGCCTTGGGCCAGTTAGCACTGTTTTCACAGAGCACAGCAACTGCAGCAGATAAATGTGTCCTGGCTAGAGCTGCCTTGATCCGCTGATGCTTCAGTGTCGTATGACAAGAGGGCACAGCTCCAGCTCACACTCCGTCTCAGATCAACCTCTGGCTGCAGAAGGCCAAAATAAAAAGCCCCAAACACTAGTGTCCATGTACTTCTCTGTAAAGTGGAAAGCTTAAGAACTCCTACATCATTAGACATAGTAAACAGTCATATACAGTACCTCACAAAAGTAAGTACACACCTTGCATTGTTTTGTATGTTTTAGTGTATCTTTTCACAGGACAGCGCAGAAGATATGACACAAACAATGGAGTCAGTCAGTGTCCAGCTTAAGTAACATTACTGTCTCCTCAAAATGACTCAACACACAGGAATTTAGGTTTAAGCCATTAACAGCAAAGGTGAGTGCACCCCTAAGTGAAAATGTGTAAATAGTGCCCAATCAGACAAAGACAGCAGGGGTGGAGCTGGGGGGGGGGGGGGGGGGGGGGGGCAAAGACCCCCGGCCCTATATGACACAAATGCAACCAACCAGAGGAAGAACATTACTGTACATAAAAGTAAATTAGAGAATAAACAAAGTATTTGACGTGGAATTTCGTGTCACAAACCAACACAAAGTAATCAATTAAGGTCAAACTAAAGGAACAGATTACATCGATTTCAATGTTTGTTTGTTTTTTACATAAAAAGTGATCCATATTTGTATTCAGCCCTCCTGAGACAATAGTTTGTAGAAAAACCTTTTGCTGAAATGACACCTGCAAATCTTTCGGGTATGTCTCAGACAGAAACTGAAATATTTGCTGCTTCTTGTTTTTAGTAACCGAATCACAGTCAGAGTGGATGTGAAAAGTTTTTTTTGGGGTCGTATCCACTTTCAAAACTGGAGTTAGGTTTGATATTTGACTAGGCCAATCTCAATCTTTGGAAGACTTAACAGATTTACTTCCAGGATCATCCTGTATTCACAGCTCCATCCATCTTTCTACCGTCACCAGTTTCCCTGCTGAAGATAAGCTTACTTACAGTATGAGACTACATCCACCACGGTTCTTGTTGGGAATCGTATTCAGGGTGATGTGAAGTGTTTGTTTTCCCTTCACACACAACGTTTTGGTCTGATTCGACCAGAGCACCATCCTGTCTGCTGTCTTCCCTACATGACTTGTGGCAAAACGCAAATGCCACTTCCTATGACTTTCTTTCAGCAATGGTTTTCTTCTTCCCAATCTTCTATAAAGGCCAGATTGGTGTAGTTGACAACTTAAAGCTATAGTTGGTAATCCTGTTCAGAAACACTTTTTATTATACTGGGTAAAATCGTCTATCCATCCTGAAAGTAGTAAACACATTATGTATTCAGATTAAGGAGGTTAAAAAATTGTTCTCTGTGGGAGCTGCAGCTCTATAAAAACTCAATCACAGCTGTTTGGTCCGAATGGCAGGGATTGGTTACAGGATTGGTCCTGCCCCCTCACCCCCCCTTCCTTGTCCCTCAAGTTCTGGGGGTATCACCTTATCTATTGGTTTTCTCACATGCCAATCATTCTGACATGCTCACGTAACGTCAGTCTAGACGTTCCTTGTTAGTTTCTGCTAGCTGGCTGCACACGTACACTTCTAGTGTTTATGTATCCAGTTAGCTTAGCGGTTAGCTTTGGTGTTAGCCGTTCATTGTAGCGCCGCTGCTCTCACTGTAGACTTTGAACATGGCTCAGAGTCACAAGAAGCAAACCGCGCAAAAGTTTATTAGAAGAAGAGGAAGGTCTCGGTAGAAAGAAATAAGACCACAGTCGATTTGGGAGATTTTTTCACCCGATCCCCCCGTGGACTTGGGGAAAACTTCACAGAATCACAGACTCTGCAGCTCTTCCATAGTTACCATGGGCCACTGGGCTGCTTCTATGATGAATGCTCTCTTTTTCCAGCCTCCCTGTTTGGATAAACATCCAAGTCATGGTTAGTTTATAGTTGAGTCACACTCTTTCTGTTTTGGGATAACCTGAACAGTGTTCGGTAAGAAGTTCAGAGTTTTGGAAATTGTTTTTGGTTTTCAGGATCGCTAATATTCTCAAACAAACCTCTGAAGCCTTTACAGATCAGGTTAATTTATATTGAAATTAAATTGTATATGGAATATCTAATTAGGTGATGAAATTTAAAGAAGTTAGTCGTGCTGGTTTAGAGGCATGACAGTAAATCTGATATTTATTGGTAAAAAATGAATATATAAGTGCCTCTTTTTCCTATTTGTCAGTCAAGTAATTTATTATGCTGATCTATGACAAAAAAAAAATCCCTGTAACATACCATGGCAATTATTGTGGCATTACAAAATGGACAAACCTGTATGCCACGATAAACTACAAATATATGAGGGAGGGTGAGTTCAAGCAGCAGCCATGGTGTTCCAGTCAGAAATCAAACGGTCAAATTGCTTCATGTCGGAGGAGAAGCTGAAGGATTAGATCTGACACAACACACGTATGCTCAGTCAGCCTGGGATCTTCAGTTAAACTTTAACTGGATTAACACTCGCTGTCTCGAAATGTCCTTTTCTCAGCTGTGTGGGGTTGTTGAGTAACTCTGGTGGGCCTGAGGTGGGGGGATTAAACATATTGATAAGAGTTCACATAGAGAGAGACTCAGTGTTAACATACAGGAAAATAAAAAGACAGACAGTCAGTTTCAATGTTTGAGAGGAATCAGTTTTCTTACAGTTAACTGTTTTTTCTGAATGTTGTTGTGATTTTGAAGACACACCCATCCTTTCAAGTCAGAGAAAAACCTCCCAATGTTATTATGGCCATTTTAATAAAACCACAAAATGTTTCACTTCAGCTCTTCATTAATGCTGGAGGTCTTCTAGGGTCACTTTTTTTCCATCTGTCACACACATGATGATGATGATCAAATCAGACAATGCTGATTCAATAACATTTCCTATTCAGATGCTTCAGGCCTCAGTCCAGTCCTGTGACCAGTCTTACATCATGCACAGGATGTGGTTTTTAGCACATGCTGCTGCTGTCAGCTCTTGGAGCAGATATGATCCTGTTGCTCCTGACGACTAAGAAACTGTTTATCCTCCAAGCTTTAAACGCCTGATATCCAAATGATGTGAAACAGAGAAGAACCTTTGTGACACCCAGCATGGAAATTAGTGCGTGGCACCATTTGTTAATCGAGAAAAATAAATAAATCTATTAACAGTAGCGCAAGAAGCAGCAGATGAATTCCCCGTAGCGGTGCCGCATCCAAACCAGGATGGGGAAACGTTATTAAAATTAGAATTAAAGCAAAACTAAAGTCAGTTGGAATCGCTAAAAAGGAAATGGACATACTGTGACGGACACTCTTGCAGAAGTTTCAGTTTCCAGAGTTTAGTTCCATCTAAAAGTCACATTCTTCATAAACAGCAGCGGATTGAGAGAATACAAATTATTTTTTTCCCCCCATATCTACTTTTAGTTATTTACATGCACTTTTACGACATGTGCTCGCTTACCAACACATCTGCAGACATGCACATGTGAGTTTTCACACCAGGTGATTTATGAGGCATGAAGAAGGATTTCCCTTCCTTACAGTGGGATACACACAGACAGGACGTGCCAAGCATGTGGAAGCAGCAAGTCCAGGAGATTCTGGCACATTCTTTACTCAGCTCAGATTATCTCTGTTCTCTGCCTCCGCCTTCTTTTAGCCCTGAAATCGGACGTTATCTAAACATTGACGCTAAAAGTCCATATTTATACTCAATAGATGTAACTTGGATAAATTTGCACTGTGTGGTGTTGAGCATTAGCCGCAGTTTTCCTGCTCTACTTTGGTTTGACAATAACAGCAATAACCCAGCCACGCTAGTGTGTATCTGCCTTCTGTTACACTTTCATTGGAAGACATGGTGTTGTTGGAAAATGTGTCTTCTTTACTGCGATAGATTACGTTGTTTATTATCTGCACTGATGAAGACTCACCCACCTTGCATGCTGGGTAAGTGGAATTAACAGTTAATGTGGAGCCATACTTCGTAGTTTATTTAACTTGACCACTTTGGGGTACTCAGAATATTAAAACTTCCTCCTCAGATGACGACTTGGTCCTCAAAAATAAAGATAAAAAGTTATAAAAAAAAAAACACAGAGAGATTGTTGAAAAACCAACATACCCCGTCCTGATGCAGGGGATCGCAGTGAACTCTAAACACTACTCTGAAGTGTTTTTTCCATTTGCCGACATGCATTGCATTTGTACCAAAATTCACATTTTTAAGCAAATATATTTTGGCTCCAGTTAACATCTTAAAAAGTCTTTTTCATTAACCATTTCTGTCATAAACCCTTAAAGACGGATCTGTGCTCACTCTGGCTGTTCGTACATCACAACTGTTGAGGGTGATATCCTGCAGAGCTTTTACTTTTTAAGAATGTAGTCAGAAGTACGAGACAGAACGAGATATCATGATGCATAAACGTCAGAATGACAACCCCATCCGTCTTTTCAAACCGTTAATGTTGGATCAACTTGGTGCAGAAATCTCTCGTTGGCCCGGCCCACGTTTCAAATATGACTTACATCTCTCCCCTTCTTGCTCTTCTCATCAGAAATGATTTCTGGATGCTGTTTACGCATTCAACTCCTGACACTGGCCAAATGCAAACCATATGATCACCGCATCACTACCCTGACCCCCACAGTTAGCTTAGCATTTCTACAATACCGCTGGTGCGGGGCTGTGACTAACTCGCATGGTGAGTCAGGGGCGTAACAGAGGTGGGTTGACTTCAACCCCGCTCGCTGCTTCGGCACTTTCACAGAAAACAAGGAGACAAGCAAAAAGACATCTTAATCCCGCCTTGAAGTGTTTTGTGAAAGGGCCTAAAGTCATTTATCTGTTGCTCCACAGATGTCTTTTCTAACAAACATGACACAAATGGGGCCTTTCAGAAAACTCCAGTGCTACGCTGTGCATATACAGTATATGAAAAGGTTGTTTTCAGAAACCTAATAAGCACAGAAAAGCTGTTCACAAGGCCATTGCTGTGGTTGTCTCAATAGGATTGCTTCATCTTGTAGCATTCTATGTCATTGGTGTTGGAGGTATGGGGATCTAAATGTAGGTAGACAACAAGATAAATGAAACAGGAACTGAATAGAAACTGAAAAAAAAAAAAAAAAAACTGACAAAGAGAGAAAATCCAACAGGGACTAGCAGAGAACTAAGCATGAATACAGAGGAGGTGTGTTAGCTTGATGTGAAAGAGGTGACTGATTAACAAATGACTGCATCTGCTGAGAGGAGGTAATGGGAAAAATTGCAAAAAACATGTATGAGAGAAATGCGAGAAATGAGATTTAGGGCAAACTGAGGCTACAGCTAAGCTTGGAGTACAGAATCAACTCCATGTAGCATTTGCCCCAAAAACAGACAATTAACCAATCACAAGGGAAACACTGGGTTAGAGCAGTGGTGGAGCAGATCATAACAAAGCACTAGAACACACTAAAGTTCTAAATGAATCCAACATGACACCAAACTCTAACCCTAAATGTCAAAACAGAACCAAAGTCCAATAGTTGAGCTGTCTTTGCAAAATCCTCTTGCTCAATGTGTCAGTCTAGGAGGAGGGACATTGTTTCTAAAATGTTATCTGCAACTACAAAATAGTAATAATAATAAATAATAAATAAATAATAAATTTTATTTGTAGGCGCTTTTCTTGACACTCAAGGTTGCCTTACATAGTTTACCATAAAAAACAGACATGATATGACTTTAAACAGATGAGTTCTGAGTTTGGATTTGAAATGCAGTCATGAATCTGTAACACGGAGATCAGCTGGGAGTAGAACATCCATCCATCCATCCATTTTCTGAACCGCTTTATCCCTCATGGGGTCGCGGGGGGTGCTGGTGCCTATCTCCAGCGTTCACTGGGCGGGAGGCGGGGTACACCCTGGACAGGTCGGAGTAGAACATATAGGAGACAAATTCAGCTCCTATTATACTAATTTTTTATTGGTGTTGTAATTTAAATATTGGATCTACTATTAGAAACACACTCCACTAACAACATACTTCTCTGCATTTCATGCATCAAATCACTAAAGGAATGGTTCCACAAATAGACATTGAACAATACTTGTTTTTTTCTGCAGATTTTATGAGCTAGAAACCATCAGTGTTGCACCTTTATCTTTGTTGTACAGCAGCTACACTGGATTTAAGGTTGTGGCTCCTGAAAATCCAAGTTGAGCTCTAGACCTTAAGCCCGTTTCAGTTGATTTCAAGGTTGTAAAGGGTCTCCGTTTCAAAACTGCCGAACCCTGCCGGAACAATTTGGAGTGACTGAAGGCTGCTAAGAAACATATAGAGCAGGCATGTCTAAAGTGTGGCCCGGGGTCCTGTGCTGATTTTGTGTGGCCCCCAATTGCATCTCAAGAAAGATTTGGCAAACCAGTACTTTGTAATTTATAATTATTACAGACAAGTTAAAATTGTACTGTTAAATGTTGGGTACAACACTGAAAATATTTGTCTTTTATTAACCACACATTCTCTTTAAATTTTAAATAGATCTACATCTATCCAGCGACATTAACTCAAATGCTGACTTTGTTGCACTAAACTCTGATTGGATTGTATTTTATTAAATTTGGCTACATACAGATAGTCTAATTTGTTTATTTAAAATTATCAGATTTTGTAGAGCAGGTAAAATAATGACGCAATTGTTTGGTTATGTTATTTTTTTTATTAATTTTTTGGCCCTCGCGTGCTTTTTACTTGACAATTTCGGTCCACGAGCCGCAATGTTTGGACACCCCTGATATAGAGCAATGACTGCCACTCCCCAGTTCCCCCGCTTACAAAAAAGACAATTTTAGCTGTTTGGAAATGTTTGCTATTGCTAGAAACATGGAGAGTGAGGGTGCAGAAACTAACAAAAGGACCCATTGGGCAAAGCTGGTTTTAAGAATACCAAGATACAGGCATCATATCTGCTTATCAGGTAGCGTCAGGCTGGCCACTCAGGCACATGGCCCGACTAATCAACTGGCTACCATCAGTTTGTTGTACTGAACGTATAATAGTCTGTGAAAAGTAGTACTTAATTTAGTAGTTGTCTATCAGAGGAGTAACAGTACATGTTTTCATACTAGAAATACACACATGTAGCAAAAAATACAGGTTGTTTTCTACCTGAACACATGCAGGATGTTTACATGTGATCATGTGTACGGCTCGCTCTGCACTCATCTGTGTTACTCACTGGAAATGACATCAAGCTGAGTGTAAGGCAAGCTGCAGGACATTCCTGCATGCTATTCAGGTTTGTTCCTGCCAAGCTCAGCCCAGCTTTAGCTAGGTTTGGAGTCACACACTGTGTACACTTCACTATCACATGGTCAGAAGGTGAAACCTGCGGCGTTATCCTCAGGCCGGCTCACAGCGGCGTGAGAAGATGTTCCTCCCATGCTGACTGTGCGCTCATGCTGACGAAAAAACATTTAGTTTAAAACTTGTTCCCAAGTGGGTTTTCTTTGCCGTGGCTGCCGTTTGCAGCTTGTTCTGCACTGCAAAAACGGATCTAAAAATAAGTAAAATGTTCTTAAAGTTAGTGTATCTGTCCTTGATTTGAGCAGGTAAATAAGATGTTTTGTCAATGGAATAACATTTTTGCACATAAATAGGAACAACTCATCTCCATCATCTTATTTCAAGTGCAGGATGTCTACTTATCTTATTTTAGGGGTCAAAAATACTCATTCCATTGGCAAATAATCTTATTTACCTGCTCAAATCAAGGACAAATACCTTAACTTTAAGAACATTTTACTTATTTTTAGATCCGTTTTTGCAGTGTGCTCCCTGATTTCAATGTGCTTTGGACTCAGCAGATGCAGCACTGATGTGTTTTGCAGATTTGCCTCTTGTCTCTCCCCCTCTGTCTTTCTTTGCAGCTTCCTCCAGCAGATCAAACCAAGTCTGGTCTGGCATGGAAGTACTTCAGCTCAAACGTCTTCCTTTTCTGTGACCAGATCCCGGCACATTTCACGTTTGATAAGATTTGATTATTCTGCTGGTTTGGATTTCTTTTAGGTGAAGCCCCCCGACATGTGCTCGCTTTTACACGTGCGTTTTATTACTCTGCCTGCCCAGAGTCACTCGTCGCGCATTCTTTCAAATGTTTTTGCATCATTGTGCTCTCTCGTCACGGGCGAGAAACAAACAAGGGTGGAGCTGTTGACCTCAGAACCGTGGTGTCCTGCAGACACAGTCTGAGCCTGCAGACGATGAATGGGACCAGAAATGGTGACGGCAGAGATGTGTTTGTGAGCCAAACCGAAGGCAAAATCATCCCGCTCCTCCGAATCCGCACGCATTTCCCCCCCTCACCCACGCATGCTTTCCTGGCACGACTCTGCGTCTGGCAGACAGTAACAGACTGTGCATGTATGGCAGTCTTTCCTGACCTTCCCTCCACTGAGGCCAGGAAGCATAATAAAGGCCAGAGTTCAGTGGGAATAATAAGGAAAGGCATTTTGTCTCCTGCTCCGTCACCTCCCAACATCCCTCCCTTCATATCACCACCTAGGCTGCTGCTCTGGGACTCTTTTAATCCTTAATAGGAGGGTTATTTTTGCTAGCTAATGGGCCGAGGGATTAAAAACAGGACGGTGTTTACTCTTTCACTGAATAAATACCGGCAACTTGCAGTTCTTCAAAGCTTGAAATCACTGATAGGGTGTAATTAGCGTAACGCCACTCTTAGATTGGCTTGTACTTGCGCGGCTGAGCCCTGATAAGCCTAATTATGTCAACGTTCAGGAAATGCCGCTCTGAGCGAGCACAGTTTCCTCTCCTCCCCGCTGCTTTTTGCAAAGCTTCAGTTTTTTTTTTACTTTGATAGCCCAGGCTGACCACGCCGCGATTTAATGCACTTTGTGAAATTTAAATCTCGCCTTGGTTAAACTAGTGATGCTAGCTGTTTGTTTTTTATTTGATCTTGCAGTATTATTTGAAAATTTAGTAAAAGTTCAACATAATTTTTTTTTGTTATTGGAAATCGCTGTAAGCCACTTCTATACATATGGTATGGATTTCTTACAAGATACTCTTGTATGAAAAACCATCCATCCTGACCATCTTCCTTGTCGTTGCAATAGAAAGCCTCCTATAGCATGATGCAACCACTGCTGTCTTCTACTGTAAGGGTGTCTGAGGTTTCTGCGTCAGTTAGTGTTTTGAAATTACTCCAAAAAGGTCAGCTTTGTTCTCATCTGGCCAAATCACCTTCCCCTATGTGTCTGCTGTGTTTCCTGCATAGCTTGTGGTAAACTCTAGAGAGGATTTCTTATGACGGTATTTTAAAAATGGCTTCTCTCTTTTTCTCCCACAATACCAAAAAGGTCAGAATTATGGAGTGCATGAATAATAGCCATCCTGTTGGCAGATTCTTCCACCTCAGCAGTGGACTTCTGCAGCTCCTCCAGAGTTACCCAGGGGCTCTTGGCTGCTTCTTTGATGCAACAGAATATAATTAATAAAAAAAGAAATTCACAATTGTTTAGCAGCTCTAGTAAAATAATAATAATAATGAATAATAATTATTAATCTCATCCTTGCTGGGCCTGTCGGCTGAGGTGCATGGTCATGTCTTGGTAGGTTTGTAGTTGGACCATTTATGTTTGGAGGAGGGATTCAATAGAGCTTTGTGAGATGTTTAAAGATCACGATGCTTAAAAGTTCAGCATGTTGCCTTTAACTTTTATAGGAGTAACGAAGAAGGACATGAAAAAAAAAGTGATGGGGAAACCTGACTCAGCCACTCAGCGCAGTTCTCCTAGATACCGGATGCATACGTCAGCGCTCTGGATCCCAAACCAACAAAAGGTGTGATACTAGCCTCATACTTAGCTAGTATCCATAAGAAAAATCCTCCTGCTCCTGCATGGCCTGCTGTGGGAACACCTGCTCACCGTTTCATCATCCACTCCTGCCGTATATCACACTCCTCCACCAATCTCACCCAAATCATCCTGTCAGCTCGCGTCGCTCGTGCTCGGACCTGTCCGTTTGAAGACGCAGCGCAACAGTTTCTGCTCTCGAAGCTAAAGAGGCTCTGCTGCATCCCGCTTCAGCTCTGCAGGTGAATGAATCAGATTTCTGCTTTTTTTTTTTTTTCACCTTCAGGACCCGATTCCTGTGAAGGTCCGGTCACATGTAACCTCTTAATTACAGGGTGTGTATGTTAGCCTGAGGCTCAACCTTGCTAACCCAGCCATGGGGCGGGGAGTAAGGAGGGCAGAAAGACTTGAAGGGGCGATGAAGACCGAGATAGAGAGGCGAGGTCAACCCAGCCCTCTAAGAAATGTTAAGTTTTGCATGCAGTGAAAGGCAAGAGACACTGACAGACAGTAGATAATGGATGATAGACAGGGACATGTTTACAGTAGCAGCGAAAAGGAGAGTGACACTGATAAAGGGGGAGGGTGGAGACAAGGAGGCTCCAGTGTGAGCAGGGTGGGAGGCCCGATAAAGTGCATGAGGAGGGTCACACAAGACGGCATCTGTTGGAGCTCAATTATTAATACTTCATTCATCTATAATTTCATGCACATTTTGGTCACTCAATAAACTTAAACCAGTATAAAAGATAACCTTTTATTTATTTTAGTCCCTTACGTGTTTTCTAGCATAAATACGTAAGCTGCGCTGAAGGTTTTTGAGGTTATGAGCCGTCCGTGTTGTCGTAGCTGTGTAGGTGACTCTTTTAGTGCTTTGACTCTGAGGCCTAGACTAAAAAAAATGCTGAGCTTAGTAACAGCAGCAGCAACAACAACAAAAAACACTCTAAAGATGTATTTGTGCCCGTGCTGATTTTTTTTTTTGTTCTTTTTATATGGCAAACTGCACACTGTAAGAACTAATCTGTTGTTTTTACTGATAAACTTTGGCAACTGTGGTTACCAGAACTTTTCAGTAAACATGTTACGCAGTTTGCAGAACCAACTGTATATTTTACATGATAAAACTGTGGACTGCTAGTTATCTTTACATTTTGAAATATATATTTAACAGCTATTTTTAATAGATGTGTTTTAGGCTTTATTTGTGGCACTAGTGGCCCTATTTATAGAATGTAAATGGGGGGGGGGGGGGGGGTTGCACATGTGGCAAAGGACTGCAGGCTGGAATTTAACCTGGGTCAGGCAAGCCAAGGACTGAGGCTGGACATGGGCGCTACCCCTGTGCCACCGGTGGGCCCTAATTGTTGCTTTTAAATCTATAACTTATGATTTTAAAAGTTTATTTATGGCATGGGCCATAATCATAATTCATGTATTTAAAGGTAACAATTAGAGCTCACTGATGGGGCAGGGGTAGCGCATGCGGCCATGTTCAATTCCAGCCTGCGGTCCTTTGCTGCATGTCTTCCCCTCTGCCTCTCAGCCCTATTTCCTGTCAGCCTTCCTTCAATAAAAAGGTCCACTAGCACCACAATAATCCTAAAAAAAATTAATAATAATGCTGTTAAATATACATTTAAAGATTACAAGCAGTTCACAGTTTTATCGTGTAAAATATACAGGTGGTTCTGTAAACTGGTTGGTAACCTTGCTTACATTTTTACTGTATTGTTTACAGAAAGATTCTGGTAACCACAGGTGCCAAGGTCTTTCAGTAAAAACAACAGATTTGTTTGCAGTGCAGACAGAAAACTTCTCCTGACAGCTGCTGATACTCTTTAGTCTGGAAAGCTTGGACCTGACCAGCTGCAGCTGAACAGAGATGAGCCATGTGGTTCACACGTCCTTATCTGTGCTAAAAGGTGATGCTGTCCTATCTAAAGCTCGGGGTTTGAGGTTTCACTGCTTTAGACATCTTGATTTTTAGTTTATCTTGTTTAGCTCATTATCTGCCTAGAATGTTGGCGACCACTTGGCTCGTAGTGTTCTTAGAAAAAAAAAAAGAGAAACAATTATTGGATTATTATTTCATTTGCTATGAGAGCATATGGAACATGAGGGTTGCATTGTCACTGATCAAGGACAGAGCAAGCCCGGACATTCCATTTCTGGGTAGATAACCTACTCTCTTCCTCTTGTTATTAGGCTCATACAGAAAGTATGATCAGAATCAGCTTTCACAATCAAGTTTATTTGTAATAAATTATCATAAGTGATGGACAAAAAATTACATCTTCAAGGATCTTCACGCACAGCCCTGTAGCTTAGACACAGTGCAACACTGAAAGCCAAATATAAATGCATGATTAAAACAAGTTAAATAAATATGTGAATCAATGCCATCATGTTAACACCATTATTACAGTTTTTATTCATTGTTAAATCCTCTTACTTTATTTCCTCTTCCTTACTTGGAGGCTTAACCTGTTTAAAAATTAATAGTATATTAGGTGATCATCCCCAGCCCATCTGGGAGAGGCAATAATTTATTAGTGGGGGAGATGTATGCCTCTCACTGATGTATATTGCGTTTAAAGGGGACATATCATGCTTTTTAATGCTTCCCTTTCACATTGAAATCATTCAGTTGTGGCTATGTAAAGTGGAACTGCAAATGCTTTTGTATGAATTCCACGTCAATTTATCCCCACATTCCTCTTTTTATCCCAGTTCGGAGCTACGTCTGAAAGCAACTTGTTTCGGTGCTGTCTCTTTAAATGCAAAGGAGGCACTTCAGACCCCTCCCTCCTGCAGGTCGTAGAGCGTCCACATACGCTGGCCGATGTTGTAATGAAATGAACACTTTTACTTACCCACTTGTAGTTTCAGCATCCTTCAGGTTGAGAAATAAATATATTGGATTCAGGAAATTGTTAAGCCAGAGGTCCATGTCCTTGTTTTGTAGCCTCACAGAAAATACTGTGAAGTAATTCCTCAAAATATGTAAAATGAAACAGAGAAAACTGAGCAGCTTGAAAAATATGACCCAAATAAAAATATAAAAATATCTCTGCAGCTCCTAGACAGACTACATTAAAATTTTCTGCATTCCTAGAGACTCAAAGCAAAGTACGCAACAAAATGTATTTAAGAGATAATAGAATGGACTTTGCCTGATTTGTCCCCTTTAAATCCACCTGATTGCTCTTGTTGTGTGATTCATTAGAGTTAGACAGGTGCTTACATGTTTGATGATGGGCTGGAAGGAAGTGGAAACGAAAGTTTTGTTACCTCAGTTAAGTAAAAGAGCTATAAAACCAAAACCATAAGATGCGGGAATACAGACGGACAGATGGAAGGAAACAGACAGAGAGACGGATGGGAGTCAGACTGTCTCAAATGACCATTGCAAAGAGGGGCGAACGCAGTCATCGCCTTTTCTGCTGGAGTTACCACATGCTTTATATGTGCAGCAGTCCCCTGACTCATCAGATGGAAATATTAGGTCACATCACTTGATCCTTACGGACCGTGGATTGACTCACAGTCTGTCAGTAAACTGGTTCACAGAGGCGTCTACTGTGGTTCATGTTCATCCCCAGGTTTTTATCCATTACAACTACAGCATCTCTGCCTCACAAAACTATTTATACCCCGTTGACTTTATTTACCTGAGATAGACTGGCGACCTGTCCAGGGTGTACCCCGCCTCTCACCCATTGACAGCTGGAGATAGGCACCAGCACCCCTTGTGACCCCACAAGGGATAGAAGTGTTAGAAAATGGATGGATGGATGAATTTATTTACTTTGTCTCACATTGCAACCTTCAGTTTAGCTTACTGGGGTTTTAGGAAATAAATAAAAATGGAAGGAAAATTACACATTCAGTCCCTTTTACTCTGATTCTCCAAATCCAATGCAACTTTAAAAACACTAAATGTAATTTATTTTTACTAGTAATGCAACGTTGTCCTTTGCTGCCCCTTTTTAAGAGGCAGAAATGCCAATCGAAGCTTTTTTGCGATATGAGTGTAGAGCCCACCAGTGATCAAATTTCCCCTGTAGAAAAGCCCTCCTGGTTTGTCTCAGCCAAGCACAAAGGGAAGATTCAAGATTCAAGATTTTTATTTGTGACAGACCAGCGGAATTCTTGTGCAGGGCTCTCATGGTCAACAGAAAGACATAAAGAAACTTAAGAAAATAAGAATATAACAGTATAATATATAACATATACCATTAGCAGGTAAGGTATTAGGAAGTAACATAAAAACAACATAACATTATACAAAATGTGGATGTGCTCTACAGAAGGTGGTGGTGTGCAGAGTGATAAATATTATTAAACATTGATAAATCGACAAGATTGCACAGGTAACATATTGCATCATCATTTTGTACAAAGGGACCTTTGTAGCAGACAGCTGGGAGCTCTGGCTGAGAAGCCAATGACCTAAAGTGTCCTCAGTGATATAACCGCAGCTTCTCCGCCAGCTTTATCCCATTTTATGAGCCATCATTACTGCTCCTCTCCTCATGCAAAAAGTCAGGCAGACACAAAGAAGCACACATAGTATGTCTTGATAACTTTTTTAGCTATCTACTGTGAAGTCTTTGCAAGGCCTGATTATTTAATCGATCCAGTCATTGACCACTCACAATGATAATTAAAGCCACCTCTGCCCAGCACAATGCAGCAGAGTGCATCTTCTTCACTTATTCTCCTCCTTTAGATCACTAAACCCAAAATTTACTCACGCTGTTGGTAATATCAAGCATGCAGGCTCCTACATCTCATTGAAATCAGCCATTTTTGCATTGCTTTGGTGTAAACTTGTTTAGATTGAATCGTAAACTACTCTTCCTCTGCTGTTGCAGTCAACAGAGATGAGCAGATGCACATGTGTGTCCTCAGACCAATGAGATTTGTGATCTCCTCATTTTAATGTGTTTTTGGACAGATTGGAAACTCTGGACTGTTAAAGCTGTACCAAAACGGTTCAGTGTGAATAGAACGGTTACACGTTTAATTACATTTGTAGATGTTACTGGTATTAACTGCAGCCATAATGGATTTTAAGGATGGGGTTGGTTAGAAACCTGCAACTTTCCAGATTAGTCTCCTGACTTCTGGAAGGTTTCCAGTTTATTTCCCAAATAGGAACTTCCATTTAGAACCACATAACCATGTACTGCAGCTTTTATGCAAGCTCCTTGTATATTTTATAACACTGTACAGGGAGAACACCCGACTGATGTTTTCATCTGAAAAGGCATCATATTTTCAACACTTGGGGATAAAATCTGATTATTACAGATTAATCCAACAAAAGGATGAAAAATAAAACAACTGGACTTCTGTTCTGAAGCTGAAGATGTCCGCTTCCCATCCAGGAAGAAAATATCTGGAGTAGCGTGGAGCTCCAAGCTTTACAGACCTGCTGATGAGGCCTCGTTAGAGCTTGAATTTGCATGTAGATTTACCTGGAACTGATCGGCCCTCACAATGGAGAGTCGTTAGGCTCCCAGGAGGAATGTTGTGGTCGCATGGATGGAGGAGTGAATTGGGTTGAAACTTGGCAAGAATCAAACCTATCGCTGTGTTGTAAGTTTTTGAGAGTTGAAACCTGAGCCCTCATCCTCTGTTTAAAGTTGTTTTTTCTTGCTTTACGTTAATGGCTTCCTTCACTCCTCTCTCAAACCATCTTGTCCTCAAAAGAGTGTCCTTTGTCCTTAAGGTGTAGGTGGACACCTTAAGGACTGGTTGGTAACTGGTTGGTATCCTTGCTTACAGAGTCTTGTCCTGAGAAGGTAGCTCTCCTGTGTTGAACCATGCGTCTGTGGAGAGGTTGTTTGGTTTCTTCAATATAAATATCAGAAGATTCCTCACTGCACTGAACTGCATACACCACTCCGCTCATCTTAGGTTTGGGGGTTTTGTCCTTGGGATGCACCAGCCTCTGTCTGAGGGTCCTGTTGGGTTTGAAATGTACTGGGATTTTGTGTTTAGAGAAAACCCTCCTGAGTTTTTCAGAGACTCCAGCAACATTTGGGATGACAATGTTTTCGCACTTGCTCTTCTAAGCGTTCTCCTCTGGGGCGTGTCTTTTGGATTTCCTTGTTGATTTGACAAAGGCCCAGTTAGGGTACCCACAGGTTTAGAGAGCATCTTTGATGTATTTGTGTTCCTTGTTCTTCCCCTCTGTTTTAGTTGGGACATGCTCAGCCCGGTGTTGTAAGGTTCTGATGACAGAAAGTTTGTGTTCCAGTGGCTGGTGAGAATAAAAAAGAAGATATTTGTCTGTCTGAGTAGGCTTCCTGTAGACTTCAATGTTGAGGCTTCCATCTCTTTCCATGATCACCAAACATTCCAAAAAAGGCAGCATCCTCTCTGGTAAACTTGATGTTGTTGTCCACTAAGTTCATGTGTCTGGTGAAAGCGTCTACTTCTTTTGCCTGGATTTTGACCAAAGTGTCATCCACATATCTGAACCAGTGGCTTGGTGATGTTCCTCTGAAAGAGTCTAAGGCACTCTTTTCCATTTCTTCCATGTAAAGGTAGGCTACAATCAGTGACACTGGAGAACCCATAGCACAACCATGCTTCTGTCTGTAAAAGTGATGATTGAACTTGAAATATGTTGTGGAAAGAGAAAGGTCTAGTAGGGTACTGATCTGCTACAAAGTTAAATTAGTCCTGTTGTTAAGGTTATGTTCTACGTTTCCTGACTGTCTCTCTCGCCTGTGATGTAGGTATGCAAGTGAAAAGTGAAGTGACATCAAAAGATACAAGAGTTTCTCCTGGCGCCATCTTTAGATGTTTGACTTTGTTTGCAAAGCAACAATTGATTTTGCAAACAATGTCTCACAATCTTCGCCAACATTATTACAGATGGTGTAGAAAGCTGTGTGGGAATGAGATAATTGCAGCGGACAAGTTCTGGCGTATCTGAAAAAGACACAAATAGCATGCAACTTCTCTGACATGCTTCCTTAAACGTTGGGATGAGAATCAAAAAATGTAAAATAATTCAACCACAGATTTAAGGCCGGATTTGATATATTTTAAGTTGTCTTGTGTCAGCATATAAAGAAAACCACAGGCAACAGGCAAATGAGTGAAGTCTCACCCACTGAGTCACAGATATAAATAGATCTGAGTTATTACATGACCTCCAGACATAATTCTGTTGTCACAATACTGTTAATAATGTTTTGTGATTCACCCACACAGGTAACTGTCACATTTTTAATTTCCATTTTTGTTTCTAAGTGACCAAATAAACTAAAAGTATGTGTTGCATTACTAAAGAGAGTTTAAAAAATGTGATGAAGCATTTGCCCTCTTGACACGTTTCTTCTGCTTTTACCTTCTGTCACCCTTAAATGTATACGATCAAACACATTTTAGAATTAGTCAAAGATAAACTGAGGAACTACAAGATTCAGTTTTCAAATTATGATTTCATTTACTAAGGAGGGAAAAAACATTACCTGACCCTATACAAGAACACAGCAGGCACTAGTCAGGCTCTGTTGAAGACAGCGTTCATGATTCAACAAAAAGAAAGCAACTTGGCAAAAAATTATATTAGTGGCGGACTGAAAACACAACCAATCAGAGCAAACCCCAAGATGAATGACGAGACCAACATTACACTTTTTACATGATGGTGATGAAGTTGGATGTTCAGTAAAACTGTCAAACATGGTGGTGGTAGTGTGATGGATGGGGGCTGCTTTGCTGCTTGTGGACAATAAGTGGAATTGGGAATTCATCTCACTGAAGGTGAATGTTCCTGAGACCTTAGCCCACTTTGCGATTAACTTTTTCCACATAAGGCCATGTTGTTTGGTAGGACTTCATTGAGAATTGCATTTCGTCTACTCAAGTCAAACTTGTCTGATATCAAAGTTTTTTTACCTTTTTATTTATAAAAGATCCCTTTGGGCTTTACAGATAGTCGCATCTTCACTTCTTCCTATATGCAACAGGTGAACATACCATCTTCTACGTCTTTAGCCCTCAGTTTGTTTCTGTTTAGCTGCCATAAATACGTAAACTATTCTTCATTCTTGTTTACAATACAGTGCATAGACATTTTGGAAGTGTGACGTCAACTTGTTCTTCTCTTTTCAAAGTATTTCCACTGGTTAATTTTAGTACTGCCCCCTGTGTCTTTGGCAAATACTGCAACTACGTCCATGTCAATGTTTACAACACCTCAATGGGGTCACGCCCAGTCAGCACAGACCAGCATGACAACGCAAGACACAAGTATAACTCAGCCTTAAGCCTATAGCAGCACAACTATAGAGATATCTCAGGATAACCTGAGCTACGCTAATTAGAATATTTGTCAAAAATGAATATTTTAAGCCCAGTCTTAAAGGTAGACAGGGTGTCTGCCTCACGGACCAAAACTGGGAGTTGGTTCCACAGGAGAGGAGCCTGATAGCTAAAGGATCTGCCTCCCATTCTACTTTTAGAGACTCTAGGAACCACCAGCAGACCTGCAGTCTGAGAGCGAAGTGCTCTGTTAGGATAATCAGATCTCTGATATACGACGGAGCTTGATTATTAGGGGCTTTATATGTTAGAAGGAGAATTTTAAATTACATCTATGACTAAAACGCACTCAAAACAAACCTTAGAAGTACAAGGTGACAGTACCCCAGAAAGGGTGATCAGATCAAAGCCATGTGAACCCACACATTCATTTTCACTCTTTTTAGGCTGCAAGCTGGAACATCTGGACACCAGCGATGATAGAAGCCAACAGAAAGCCCAACCTTACATTTGGCTGAGGGTGCTCCTGTATGTTTGTGATGTGGAAGCACATCTGTGCGTCCCTGCCCAGCTTATTCATAGAATGACCACAGCAGTCGACGGGGACCTCCCATGAGATCCCATCTTAATGTAAAGACTTACATACAGTATGCAGCAGCTAAAGCACAGAGACTGACTGGTGTTGCCTTTGTCAAAAAAGCTTTAACTTGGAAGCTAAATACTACATACACCTGGTCAATGCCATGTCATCTTTTAGACATTAATATTACATATAAAATGATCAATTAAAATTAAACTTACTACTAAAACACAAGCGTGTGGTTCCTGAAAATAGTTAGAGACAGACATAATAAAACAGCATTTTAATATGTAATCTGTCTCACGCGTCTCTCTGTTTCTCTCACATGTTTAGTAAAAAGGTTTTCTTAATGGCTACACCTTTTGAATTTTGTCCTGCCAGAGTTCTTAGTTTTCACTTTAAATTCCCGTGTTGCAGAGGATTTTCTTATTTTCTGACTAACCCCAGCTGTATTCTCTTTACTGCCTCCTCAGCATTCCCACACCCCCATGCCAGGATGTATGCTGGTTGTTCTTGCCAGGGCCAACACTTGAGAGGACACCGTCCCTTGCCCTCAGGGGGATCATTTGTTGTGTCAACACGGTCTCGCTCATATCAGTGCCAGAGTCTTAAAAACCATGCTCATGGTGCAGAGCAGTGCAGATAGTTGGACTCCAAGTACGTCCAGCTTCACTCTGCCAGCTGTACTGAAGAAACAACCGGTGTCTCCATGCCAGCTTCCTGTCGTCAGATTAATCCACACTGGCATGGAGTGATAGTGGATAGGCAAAATCTGCAGACTGTGATTAGTTGCTGTAACTGGGGGGAAGCAATTAGTGATGAATGAAGATGAGGGCCATGAGTTTGTTTTTTTTACAAGCAGCTATGGGCTAAATGTGAGTACGGTACATACTTCTCTGCACTGAGAAAAATATACAGCATCTTTATATGTTTAGGTACTTGACTACAACCCAATATTATCAGCCCAACATTAGGACCCTCCAAAAGACAAAGACAGAAATCAAATTTCTTAAAGAAATGAAGATCAAATGACTTTAGTTGAGGCACAAAGCCATGCTATTGTGGGCCATGTCCACAATAACACAAAACATTATGCAGGACAGACTTTTTGCAAATGCAAAAGAGTTTATGATTTCAAAAATGACACTTCCTGAATTGCAAATTGTTAAAACCTGATTTTATAGGGTGCATGTGTGTGGGCTGGGTTTTAAATCCGGTGACAAAATCAAGATTTCAGAACAATCTTGAATCAAGCGCGTCTTTAGGCCCGTTTACACTACACTTTTTTAACCGAGCCGAGACCAGTCCGAGCTCGGTAACCGAGATAACTCTTGTGTGTAAATGGTCAGCAGACTGAACCAGACCGCGCTAACGATAACCGGACCGCGCTAACTGCAGACCAGTTCCCCACCAGGTCTCGGACTGGTTTTTTTTAGCCCGGTTCCCTGATAACGAGGAGCGCATGAGCAGACCGCGTCATCCCCTTACAGTCAGCTGACTGTCAGCGGGTTTTCCGGCGTGTCTGGCTGCACGTCCCGATTCACACTCCATTCAGACAAATTTCAGACATTCATAATAATACTAGCTTCCTTACCGTGCCACACGGTTTCCAGTGATGACTCTGCTTATGAACCTCAGCGTCTGTTGTGTTTCCTGCGTCTGTAAATCCTTATTAGACGTTCATTTGTCTTATCCACGTCCCAAAAGCCGACTCCGTCAAGTAAATTCACCAAAGGTTGCACCCTAACTGCCTTCGCCTGACTGTCCGCAAACAACAAAATATCACAATTATAACCAAGCATAACTTCCTGAATGTTACGGACACCGCCATTTTTATTTGCTTGGTTCCCTCCTTCAATCCTACAGAGCAGTAGTACCGTAGATCGTCACTAGGAGGTGAGGAACCGTGCTAGCGTGATGTGTAACGGTAATAAGAACCAAGCTCGGCACGGTTAACTGATCCAAGCTCGGTCCAAACTCGGCACGGATCGGTTAAAAAAGGGTAGTGTAAATGGGGCTATTATGTTACCATAATGAAATTTTGGTGAGACACGGGATCAGATTTCACACATAACACACAGACACAAATCAAGAAATAATGTTCAAGTTGAATGCACTGCCAACACTTCCTGAGAAGCTAAAATCGATACTTGCACATTTGAATCTTATTTAAATGTACAAGTAAAAAAAAAAACAGATAGCAGTCACTTAACAGAACGATTGAAAGCACTGTGCAATTGCATGTATGTGCCGAACAAACAGAGGATCCAACTTGCATGTTTACGTCACATATGCACCAATTATACAGTTGGATCTTTACGATCTTTGTGTTGTTTAGCTCCATCCAATTCCCCATAAACTCTATTGACTTATAAATGCAATTAGTTGTTCTGGATTTAATTTAGGAGTGTCAAAAAAGGTACAAATGCACGGCAAACTATTTCCTTTTAATTTTTTTGGCAAAAGGTTTGGAAACCGTGTATAATTTTTTCCTTTGCCTCACAATTTTTGCCTACCTTGTGCTAGTCTATCAGGTAAAATCAAGATAAATGGCATTAAATGACGAGAATCCCTCTTGTTCCACAACTGTTGGAGAAAAAACCCAGCATGAGTCGGTCAGTCACGTTGCAGTATTATGGTTTAAGGCGGGACATCCTGCTTGGACAAAAGCAAGAGCTGCCGAGCCAAACCAAAATAATCATGGCAGTGCAGGAGGATGCAGGCGCTATTACATCAGTTTTGTCATAATCCCCAATTTCATCTTTGAAAGAGGAATAACAAGAAGGGTTTTGGCCTCCTTACAACATTTTCATCTGATGCCATGATTGGCTAAAACCAACCTTTGGTAGACGGGCACTAGGTGTTGCTTTGCCCAATCAGCTTGGAAAGTTCTGCTGAATGTCCCTCCTTTCCCCAAACGGATTCGATGGGAGCTGACCCAGATTAATAATGTGTAGAACTAACCCAGGGCACCATATATTATCAGTCTGGTTTTTCAGGTTAATATGGTGCATATTTAAAACGGCTTTTTTCATCTAACCTGCTGTGCAATGCCTTCGGGTTTTAAAATTCTTTAGAAGCAAGACATTGACAGGCCAGAACCGTGTCACTGATGACATGCTGCAGTGCTGGCAAAATGTTAAAAGGAACTGAAAGTTTAAACCCCCATAACAAACCTGAAGAAAAGAGAATATTTGACTCCATTTAACAGCTCGTGCCAGTCTGTCTGCACCTGCTGCACCGTCTGAATGAAACCAGCATTCAAGCACGCCTGCCACCCATTGGTGACCTTTGACCTCCGGTGGTCAACAGACAGAGGGGTGCCTGTGACATCAGGAGACTTCTGCCTCAGCTGCTGCAGAGTGGGGTCACACCCTCCAGTCTCCCTCCACCTCTGGAAATAGACCCTGTTGCTAAAGACGTTACATAAGCGCTGCTTTGTGGAGTGGATGATGAATGGGCATAGAAGCTAGGAGATTTGTTGAGTCTATTTCAGTATGTCTGTTCCTACCTCTATAAGATACATTCTCAGAAGAAAGTGGATTTTCCATCTCGTTGCTAACGCTAATAGTTATTTTCTTCCTCTTTGGAGGACTGCACCACAGCTCTACAGATAAGAAAACAGACGTGTAATGGAAGACTAAAATAGTTGTTGCATGGAGGACATGAGGGTCTCTGATGTGAGTTTTAAGTGAAATATGGCAAAACGTGTGGTTGCGCTTTATTAGCGGATTTGAACCTTTTATACTTTCACAGGACACCAACGTTTAGCACTGATTACTCAGCTGAGCAAAATTATGTCAGCAGAGGCTGGCTGCTGTATCGGTCCACCGGATCAGCTGACTGAGTTTGCTGGGATAATATCCTACTATGAGATGTGGAAAAACTCTGGAGTTTACCATCTTTGAGGCTTTTACAAGTGACAGCAAAATCTGAAATTCTGGGATTCTGCTTTAATTAGTTAGATTTCATGTTTGTTTATCCATTCTTGTTAGGTCATTGATCATCATTTTAGTGCAACTACTATTAGTTTAAAATGGACTAATACAATATGATCTTTGAATTTACAGTTAAACTGTTAATGTTGTGATTCTGAGATTAAATGTGACTTTACAAAATGTTTTTCCCATTACTTTCATGCAATGTAGGCTCCCTGAAAAACAAGAATTTACCCTTTGAATGAAAAGGATGTTTAAAGACTTGAGTCTGATAATAAGACTGATATGATTTTTCATACTGATCCCATACATTGTGTGTAATCTTTAGTAGTGCAACTATTCAACTGACTACTCTTCCATTTTTACAACCAAAAACAAAATAAAAAAGAAGCTTCTCACAGTGAAAGAGTTGCTTTAGACACTAAAATCAGCTCAAACAGGAGTTTAGCCTTCTAGTTCCCACTGGGTGTGATCCCCTCTTCTACAAACTCACTGCTTTATCACATCTGTCTATGGATAAGGAAGTTATTACTAGTAACAACTTCACAGAGCCTCTAAAACACCCAAACCATGTCAACATCTGGGATTTTCAGTCAGGAACCAAAAACATAAACAAGATAATTATGCCTTCAATAATAAACCTGAGATAATGGTTTATTTATGAAAGCTGGCATGGTATCTATATGTATGTTTTATGTAAAAAAAAGGGCATTATAAGCACTTTTGAAGCAACTCATTTGTAGAAATTCTTGAAAGTATATTAGATCTGTTTTGTTTCCTTCTTACATGACCTGAAAACGACTTCATGCCATTCTTTTCCACACTTTTTATGACTGTGTATGAAGCAGACAGGAGACAAAAGGGAGGCAGTTGTTTGAATTTAAAATAAATACAAGAGTCCCATGTTACAAAGTTAACAATATTTAATAGTTGAATATTTTCTCTGGCAGGTGTTAACTGTACTAAATACAGACGCTGCTTTCCAGTTTTCCCTTCACAATGAATCACTCCAGTCAATGTGAGCCTGAACTTAATATTTCCAATCAGCAAAAATAGAATCTGAGACATTATATACAGAAGATACAAAAATATATTTCACAACAAGAATCGTACATTTACACCAAGAAGCTTTAAAAAAAAAAATCTGTTATAAAGAGCCTTTTTTTTTTATTACTCTTCCAGCTCAGGTTATGGATGAGGGAGTGGAGTCTGGCCTGTCCATTAGGATGGGATCCAAACTCGAAACTTTTTAGTTCGAATGAAAGCAGAGAGGATCGGGACCCTCCCTGTAGTCTTCAGAGTCCAGAAACTGTGTGTGGACTGGATGCAGCAGACTTTAGGGCTTCTGGATGGATCTGATGCGGCAGCGGGGTGCTTTGCCAGCTGCTGTTCCGTGCAGCTGCATCCTGTTGGGTGGCGCTCTCTATGTGTTGGGGCAGGTGCATTTTAACTGCTCAGTGTGCGTTCACAAATCTGCTCCCTCCTTCCGTCATGGCTACGCTCCAAGATGGCAGAGAGCTCCTGGGTCACATGCCTAAGAACAGAAAGATAGATAGAGAGAGAGAGAGAGAGAGAGAGAGATAGATAGAGACCTGATCAGGACAGGAGTGCTGGCTTCTGGGTCGCTGGATCTATTCCCAGAGCGGCACACGCTTGCTTTAACAGGCTGGGCATCGTAAAACCCGGGATTCTTAGGAGGGCTGACAGGAGACGAGGCTGACTGCCTCAGTTCAGTTTTACGGAACGGCGAAAGGCTGCTGCTTCTGTGTGTTTTCGTTTCTGACATTTACAGTTTCCATTTGTGCTCTCTGGCTTCCAGCAGCTCACATTCCTCATCCTAAATGCAAGTTCCAACACACAACCCCCAGCTACAGAGGTCCCACACAATTCAGCTATGTGCTGTTACAGAACATCGTACCTTCCATGATGTTCTGTGAGGTAAACAACTCAGCTTCTTCCTCATTTCAAGTCAGAGTTTTGGGGGAATCATGTTAAAGCAGAGCAAGGTTATAATAACCATTACGACACAATCATACACTATAAGGATGCACTGACGAAAAGGAGAGATCAGAGAAGGGGAATATCACACTTGACCAGCTCTGATTGATGTTTGGGTGGTTGTAATAAAATAATTGATGTATTTTTTCATATCAGTGAACACACCAAGTAAGGTTACCGGATTGTGCAGGAATCATCACTCTGTTCCTGTGGAACAAAAACTTTTTTCAGCATCAGTAAAAGAGTTCAAGATAAAGTTAGAAGATGAACAAAAGTTGTAAGAACTTTCCGGAATGAAAACTATTTACTACAGAGGCGTTTTGGTGATTCCTTCTGTTCAATTATGCACCAACGATGGAGTCTTCAGCAGATAACAGGAAAGGTGAATGTTTTACAGCAAAGTTCACTCATTTTAATGGAGAGTCCGGAAATGTTGGCAGTCTTTTGGAAATCCATTTAAGGATCCACTTAGAGGGAATGCACAAAGAGATCACTAACCATGCTAATATGAGCCAGATTAAAATGTCAACTCTGTAATCATGCATGCTGTCAGTTTCTGGAACTAACAGTGAGATCCTGTATTCTGCAGACTGTGGGCTCCTAAGATAAATCCTTCAGAATGGATTAGGAAAAAAAGACTATCAGGTGAGTTACATGTGCAAACAAAGAGGTAAAAGATGGACCCTTTTGCAAACCGCAAATTTCACAGTGTTTGTAGAAGAATTTACATCACACTGAGGTGATAGGCAGCAAAGTGAAACCGTGTCTGTGTAACCCGAGAGGCCTGAAGGTATCCGGGCGCATCGTTGTTTCATGGAAAGCCGAGGGTAGGGACCCATGCACCGCTTTACGAGAGGCCGTTAGCATAGCTGACTCAAACGGCCACATTAATCCCGAAGAGCGAGTGGCGCCGGCGTACCGGCTAGTTAATCATCGAGTTGTGACAGACGGGTTGCATTAACACTTACTCTCTAATGTCCGGTCCAGGTCGGCGATGAAGTCCTCCAGCTCTTTAGTGTCACCCAGTTTGGCTGCAGGAGAGACAGAAAGACATTTCAGACACTATATGATGCCTCGTGTATTTTCTCTGGGTGATTTATTAATTCCGTGATATTAATCTCATCAGAATCTTCTGCATGTAAAATGTTCCAACATGGCTCAAACTTGGATTTCTCTGGGATTCACGAAGGAAATATGGAATAACGGAAGTGGCAAAAATATCGTGAAATAATAACTCCTTGTTCATAAATAAATATGTATCCTATATATGTATTTTATCCTTACTCCTTCAGCTATTTCAACCTAATCAAACATTTTCCTGAGATTCTTGCTATTTTATAAAACTGAAAAGCACCAATGGAGGCCAGAACACGGTCTTCCGCATTAAAGGAATTATGCCATCAATTAGTTAACTGTTTTTTCCCCATGTGTATCTGTGTGTGCAAAGGCTGAGTAGTGACTGGAAATGAAAGAATACAAATCCTAAAATTTTATCTAAATGAATAATTGTGGAATTTAATTTAGAAGGTAAAGTTTGTTCCTGTTAACAAGCAACTGTGGCCCTGTTCTTGACATTTCATTATTTTCATAATCTGAATATTTTGATATGCATGCTAATTGAATCAATTGGTATATACGGTAATGATTGTGGATATCCCTATGGTGAGTTAAATTATTTATAGTTGTTTGCATTTAAAGTACCCCAAGATTACAATTTATTGGGATTTGGTGCTATATAACAACATGCATTACTTTCTTTATTCAACAGGTATAAGTAAGGAAAAACTTTAATCGGTAAAGATGACAACCCTACCGCTCCTTATGTGGTTCTTAACTATTATGACATGCATTTTAACTCACTGTTTCTTATGTTTATTCCTCCTTAAATGTTTTGTTTTTATGGGATAATCCTCCCATTCCATAGGCGGTGAGGATAACAGTGAGTGTGTTAGAGGTGCCAAGCTCACGTTTGGGTGACATCAGAGGTGGAGAGGTTGTAGCGGGGGAGTGCACGGTGGGGGAGTTCAGCCTCTCATCACTAAAGCTGAAGCTATTTCTGTTGAGCGAATCGGCACCTGTCGGAGAGACAAAAAAAACAGACAAATTAGTCTGGGTGAGCGTTCCCTTTTGTGCTGATCTGTGTCAGTGGAGCATCTCCTCGTCTGAATTCTCTGTTAATGGCAGCCTTTGTATGCGGCCTGTCATCCACATGCAGCATGTGCACGTGGCAGAAAATCTCCCGGAGACACGGAAAAGCAGATACTTGTTATGAGACTTAGTTCATGTGAACAACTTCTGTTTATACCTTTTTCTCACTGTGTGGCTCTAAAGCTTTGTGAACAGTAACTGCCTACTTCCTCAGACAGAGAGATGTCAAAAATGAACCCCGAAAAGATTCAGCATCAGCTACGTTTACATGGACAAAAGTAATGGGAATAAAAGCCGATCAAAACAAAAGTGCGTCATGTAAACAAGCCGATCGGAACATTGTGATCGGATTCAGCTCAATCTGAATTAAATTGTAATCCAAATGAGAGGGGTGGTTTATGCAGATTGATAATCCAATCAACATGCATGTAAACGCTTGTCAGGGTCAAGTTATTCTCAATGTGCGCCCGACGTAAACGGGAATTATTTTATGTTGGTGAGTGGCGGAAATGCAAAAATGTGTGTGCAACCTCTCTATTTAAAATATTGAAAGAGCTCAAAACTGTTATTTATTCAGTGATGTTTTAACCGTAGTTAGAAGCTGGTGCAAGTTCAGCCTTTGTGCTCGGAAGACAAACAAACTTGCAATACTGCTTTGTTTGCTATTTTTTCCTGTTTAGAAAAGATGGAGGTACTTCTTCTTCTGTGTTTTATAGAGGAATTTCATAACTGCGCATGTCAGAGTGGTTCTATTCTGAATAAAGCCAGGTGCATAGACACTCACGTTGTGATCGGATTAATCGATTGTGTGCCCATATAAACGGTACAATCTGATTATTTTATGGTTATTAATATGAATACATTTCAATCCGATCATAAAATGTTGTGCATGTAAACATAGCTATCGAAACATTTGGAGTGCAGAAACTGTATTTGTCTAAACATTTCTTAATTTGTCAGAATAACACACCTGGTGCTCAATGATTGTTTTGAAACAGCATTCCTTTAATAAGAGAGATTTTAGTTTCTATGCCATGACCATCCATGTGTTCCAGGTGCAGAAATATTTCCAGATAGCTGACTTTGTAGGAGCTTTACTTTCTGTCACCTCACAGCTGACAGTGCACAGCAACAAGTTGGGGAGGGACAGGGCCACACATAAAAAGAAACAAAACAAACATCTCTATTGTGTGCTGCGACCAGCGCTCATTTTAGAACCTGTTCTACTTATATGCTCATGAACAAGACTTTAAACAGCAAGAAAAGTGCGGCGGCCAATTGTAGCACCGTTGATACTGTGGTATCAGATAAAAAGGTAACACCGTGTTTCCTTTTAAGACGAGGCTTAAAACTTTCCTTTGTGACAAAGCTTCTAGTCAGAGTGGCTCATGTTACCCTGAGCTACCTCTATAGTTATGCTGCTATAGGCTAAGGTTACTGGAGGACATCGGGGCCTATTTTATCACTCAGCTGATTTCTACTGTTCTCTAGTTTTGTATTGCATTGCATTGAAATGACTGTTGTCATTTCAGCTTTGAACTTTTTGCTCTCTCTCTTTTTTCTTCATAGTAGGTACACCTGGTCTGGTGTTCTGTTAACTGTGACATCAACCAGAGAAGACGGCTCACCCGCTATTACCATCTAATGTAGAACAGATTACTAGATCAATATGTGCTTCTGTGCTTGTTTGTCTCTCTTGTTGTGTCTCTGCTCTGTCTTCTGTAACCCCAGTCGGTCGAGGCAGATGACCGTTCATACTGAGCCCGGTTCTGTCGGAGGTTTTTCCTTCCCGTTAATGGGGAGTTTTTCTTCCCACTGTCGCTTCATGCTTGCTCAGTATGAGGGATTGCAGCAAAGCCATGTACAATGCAGATGACTCTTCCTGTGGCTCTACGCTTCTCCAGGAGGAGTGAATGCTGCTTGTCAAGACTTGATGTAACCTTCAGGGTTTCCTTAGATGGGAAAGTTTTTTGACCAATCTGTATAATCTGATTAAATTTGATTTTGGAAAGAGATGGTTCATGAATTGGCGCTATATAAATAAAATTTAATTGAATAGAATTAAATTGACCAATTTTCTCTTGTGATAAATATTTTTGATTTTTCTAAGGACTGAAAAGGATCAAATAGTAATAAAATGTGGTCCAATTTATTTGATGGATGTAGTAGTTTTGAATAAAACATTTACTGTCTGTCATGTCCACCACATTGTTTTAATACGGGCCTGCTGTGGGGCGTGGTGGGTATGCGAAAGGGGAGCGAGTATTTACGACAGTGCTATTTTCAAAGGATCCTGTAGGGGGAGCGCCACTCGAAAATGACTCAGTGGGGCTTTAACTCGCCTCATTCACGTTCCCCTATAGCCTTAAGTGAGCGTGACAGGGAGAGGACAAGGTGGAACTCGAAGCTCTAATTCGCTCCAGTCTGCAGAACAGCAGAGGAGTTTAACAGCGAGTCAGATGTCAAGCACCTACTTATTCGCCTCTCAGTGACCCACAGCCAGCATGAGGCAGAGGTCGCCCACACACACACATATACACACACACACACACACACACACACACACACACACACACACACACACACACACACACACACACACACTCATAGACAGGAACTTAGCATCAATATTTGATACATCGTTTTCTTCTTCAGTCGTTCCTTTTCTTATCGACATGTCAGCACACCGCGGGCGCCGTCTCTCTTCATTTATCTGCACCTTCACCTGCAGATCAATCCATCAGGCTGGGAGACAATAGATCATCCCTGCGCCGGACAGGTCTCTCTTCATCAGACTGCCCTGGAGAGGACCCGGCTCTGACAGGAATCTGATCCCTTGAGCAAACCAACAGGCTCCTTAGCTCCAAAGACACAAGTTCAGACCCCTCCCTGGTGTTTTTTTTCTACCACTGATCCAGTCACACGTGTTGGAAGAAGCTGTTTGTAATGGTACGACAAATATTCTGACTAAAAAACAAATAAATAAACTAGGCAATATGAAAGGTTGATTGGATGAAGATGGTCTGAATATGTTTACGCCATCAAAAAACATTTTTTTTATGGCCACAAAGCTTATTTCACACTCTTCCTCGGAAGTCTAACCCACTTATACATGTGTGGGGGAAGCATTTCCACATATGTGGGTCTGGAGGATAGTTTTCTCAGTATGTCAGCATTTGAATCTGTCCCAGCTGAGGGCCTGGGGCCAGATCCACAGCTGGGGTAGACGTGGGTTTTTTTAACCACTCTATGCAAAAGCAATATATGAATCTGTGACAGTAAGCTGCAGAGAGGAGGCAGCAGAGGGGCGGCTGTGGCAAGATATGCAGCAGTGGTCTGATCTTAACTCTGTTAGGGGGGAAAACAAATCTAGCCTGCTGTTTGCTAAAGAGGAGAGGCGTCCCCAAAGCAAATGTAACTGGTGGTTAGGGCCCCCAAGAGACTTGATTTTTCACTTCATAGCTTAAGTCAACTTTACCAAGAATGAGACTGCTTTTAAATTTGCCCCAAAGTCCTCTAAATACTGAGACACTGAAAATGTTGAATTGTAAAAGTTGAATTTCAAATAAAATCATGTTTAGAATAAAAAAAAACAACAACTGACAGATCTACAAGTTAAGTTGAAAATGAAAATCCTTATCCTAAAATCCAAGCTTCATTTTAACGGTCACAACATAATGCTGCTGCTTTCACTTATCTTGTGTTTTGCTGCACATCTCTGTGGCAAATAGAGGTCCAAAAAATGCCATAGTTGAAGAAGAATAAATAGATAAATGAGTGCTTTATAGATCCATTAACTTCTAAACATGTTAATCTATAAGTATGTCTACTCTAATAAAAAAAAAAAACATATGATTACTTCATTATTTATTAGTGATTGAAGCCCACTTTTCATTAATTTGATCTTTTCATTAATTTGATCGTTCCAACCATAATTAGAACATTGTGCATGTCCAGCCTGGATGGAAGGACAAGGAGGGCCCAGCCTGGGCGCTCAGAAGACAAGCAAACTCATATAGCATTGCTTTGTTTACTATTTTTCTTGTTTAGTAAAGATGGAAGTACTTCTTCTGTGTTTTTTAAGGGAATTTGATAACTGCTATGTGCCCATATAAACAGTACAATCTGATTATTTAATACTTCTTGAATACATTCTAATCCGATCATTAAATGTTGTGCATATAAACATAGCCCCCACCCCCATGCAACCTTGTCACTGCTAATTACACATGCAGGTATGTTGCATACCTGCATGTGTATGTGGGTTTAAATGAAAGGTAAAAGAGGAGCGTTATGCGCACTGCAGAGGAAGCTCAGGTCAGGAACATGCATTCTATTTGAAATCACCTGACTTTTAAGAGCTTCTGTCAGTGACCGGATTTAAAGCAGCCCCCACCTATGTGGGACCATATGAGCAGAATAATAACCCCGATCAGCGAGCAGAAAAGCGGAGAGGAGGAGGATGGGAGCCCTGGAGGCAGCGGCAGCACTCACTGTCCGTGTCGCTGATGCCGCTGTCGCTGACCACGCTCACGCTGCTCCTCCGCTTCACCGTCTTCAGGTGCTCGTCGTACCGAAAGTGTCGCTTCTCCACGGGCGACGTGAAGTCTTCGATCACCGCGTCGAACTCGCACAGGACGTCGCTCAGGTCCTCCTCCTTGACGAACTTGGCTGCAGAGCGGAGCAACGGGAGGCAGGAAGGGTCAGTTACAGTGAAAGTCCATCGCTGGAGAGCGAAGCCTACACCTTGACGTTCAACCAGGTGACAGAGGAAACGAGACGCGGGTTGTTTTAATGATGAATAAACACGGAACTATACCTGGAGTTTTTAGTTTCGGGGACTTCATGACGTCACCAGCCGGGTCAATGATTATCGGGTAATTTCCTAAAAAATGTCAGTTGAATAGAATATCCCAGTGAGTCCCGTCTACAGGTCTTCAGTAAGCTCTCAGGCAGAGGACTGGCGCTTTTAAACGAGCCCGGCTCCAAGGGGGCGGTGACGCAGCAGGGCGTGTGTGTGTGTGTGTGTGTGTGTGTGTGTGTGTGTGTGTGTGTGTGTGTGTACTTGTACTTGCAGCTGAGTGAGAACATGTTTTGCACATTTTACTAGTAAAGTGAGGACCTGTTTTTTGGTCCTCACTTTTTTTTCTAGGCTAGGGGTTAGGTTTAGGTCAAGTCAAGTTTATTTGTATAGCACATTTCAGCAGCAAAGCAGTTCAAAGTGCTTTGCATCATGAAAACATAAACACATAATCGCATCGAAATGGTCAGTGGTTGTGAGACCAGTAACAAACAGTACATTTATCAAGTTGAAAAACATCAATACACGTCAAATCAATGTTTCTGTTATAAACATGAACATGGATTGCCTTCAACTGTTCTAGTTAACTGAATCACCACTTTTTTGTTCTATTTTCTATCTACATTTTATTCCTACTTGATTTTATTCTGTTTTAATGTGCTATATTTTAATCATGTAAAGCACTTTGCATTGTCTTTGTACTGAATTGTGCTATATAAATAAATTTGCCTTGCCTTGCCTTGTTATAATGGGTAAAAAGCAACTGTAAACGGGTGGCTTTTCTGTCTTGATTTAAAGGAATTCTGTGTTTTGGCTGTTTTCTGAAAGTTTGTTCCAGATTTAGGTTTAAGGTGAGGGTCAGATTAAGGATTAGGCCATAGAAAAGGTTGAAAATGAATGGAAGTCAATGGAACTGAAGGCCCGGTCCTCACTTTGTATTTATAGGAAGGATGTGTGTGTGCGACGGAGCCCAATGAGTAATGAAATGTTTCCCGGTTAACCCCCAACCCACCCCACCCCCAAAATCCTGTTTGTAAACAGCTATGGTGTGGGCCGCCGAGCAGAACATGATCTGCAGATATTTCTGATGAGGATCCAGTTGCTGTGTCACCAGGCAGACCATAATACACAGTGATCATGGCGATATATCAGAACCTGCATCATCTTCAGCTATGTCTGTGGTTTACTAAGGGATCAGGTGCTGTTATATCGAGTGTTGAGAACCTGCTATTATTATCACAAGTCGCCGTGCCATGAGAAAAATAAAAGCTGATACCCACATGGTAAAAACTACTGCTTCCATTCAAGGGAAAACTGGTTGTGTCTAGTAGCTCTCACCAATGCCAATAAGTAGGTTGAATGTACAAATATTACATAAAACAAGACATGTGTTAATATTAGCGTTTTCTTTTATATTGTGCATTAAAAATATTTTAAAGCAATATAGAGACAGCAAAAAACTTTTGCAGACAACTAGATAAATTTAATTTACAACAAGCTCATTGTCTTTTGTGAAATAAAGTCAAAACGAACCACTTAACTGTTTTTTTCAAATGTACTTTCTATCGGTAATAGCTCCCTTACCTGGAGTAGACACATGTCATCATTGCAGGGATGTTGTAGCAAAATGAAGAAATACTACATTAACAGCATGATTAGATGTTCTTTTAGCTGCGTTTAGCCAATCAGAACAGATGAAAATGAGAAAAGTGTAGACTCTACACTTTTCCCGAGTTGTGGCTGTTTTCTCAGCCAGTCCAGATCCACGTTGCCACACGACAGGCAGTCATTTGTTCAATGGCATCAAACATGGCATGTTCTGATGGCTTCATTTTCCCAGTGAAGATGCCTCCAACGTGACTTTAGTGTACTAATGCAGAGGTTGTGCCACTAAGACAATGGAGAGAAACTTAACTGCGGCTTATTGTCAAATTGTTGTGAAACATTGTTAGTGCCCCCTAACAATGAAAATAAAACAACAATGAGCAATATATTATTATGTTTGATGTTGTTTGGTTGTACCGATTACCAATGGTTCAGGACACTACAGAATGTAAAGATCCTGTAGATATAAATCCAAATAATTAGTTGAGTCATTTACAGACAGAACAAGATTTTTTATCATGCAGAGAAAGCATAAAACTGCATTCTACCCACAAATATTTCATAAGTCTTGCTATTTTGCACAGCTCGTGTTTGTTAGGATCTCTAGCCCTGCTGAGAGGTTTTCATTTGTGAGACAGGTTTAACTCTTTGACAGGAGGTTTTAGCTATAGGAGCAAAACTGATCTCACAGCGCCATCTGCTGGTAGAGCATCAGAGCTGACAAGAAAAGCAACTAAAGAACAACTTCCTAACCCATCCATGAAAGGTTGGGACACAGCTTTGCAGTTGTACAGTACGGATGGGATTACTGTGAAGGTACGGGTTAGTGGAAGACTAAAGTGAAATGCTGCATGCATGGACAGGCTCCAATGGACAGGCTTCAGAAGTTCTTTGATGTTTCCAGAAGTCGCCAGAAGTCGTTTTGATTCTCGATTTTAGGTTTAGTTTCTCTAGCCTCACTCACAATGAAAATCAAGCTATCCCTAAGGCGTCCAGGTCTCCAGGGAACCACAGGGAAACGTGGAACAGTGGAGAGCCTTTCTAGAAGTCATTTGCTTTCTAAAATGACTCTAAGAACACATCAATGACTCTTACAGTAGATCCCAACAGAACCCAGAACATCATCTGAGTTCTGCAGGCCTCACTTGACTCAGTTTAGCTTAGTGTTCAGGATTCAACAATAAGAAAGGGAGAAATAGTCTCCATGGGAAGGTTCCAAAACCAAAACCACTGCGGACCCAAAAGAAAAACAGTAACAATTAGAAAAAGCTCAAAGGTTCCTCTCGCATTTGTCAAAAAAAGACTGATGATCTCCAAGACTTTGGGTTATTCTTTGGCGCGTGCTTGTGCTTCAGGAACTTTGTGACTCACAGAACATAACAGAAAGCACGAATTCTGCCCTCTGGCTGAAAACCCGAAGGAGGATGTCTAGTCGTCAGTTTGTGACCTCAAGCTAAAGCATACTTGGGTTATATGGCAGGACAATGAAGCACACCAACAATTCCACCTCTAAATGGCTCAAAAACTAAATGAAGGGTTGGAAGTGGCCTAAAATTGTCAAGTCTTGGCATAAATCTATGAGACACTGTGGGATAACCCTAACCAGGCCAAGACTTGAGTGTGCCTGAATTAAAACAATCCCGCAAAGAAGAGTGGGGCAAAATTCCTCCAGAGCAATGCACAACACTCATTACTAGCAATCCCAAATGCCTAATGCCACAGCCAGTTATTCAGTTTATTCCCTCTATACCTTACACAGCAATATTGAGTAAAAAACTACAATGGGGGATTTTTAGATGTATAATTATGATTAAATGCTCTTTATCTTTCTTGTTCGACTTTTCTTTTTAGTGAAAAGAGACTAATGACACAAGGTGACAAATTTAACCTGCAGGGAATTAGTGTATAAATAGCAAATATATAATTATTATACACTGTGTAACGATGCAAAACACAATCCCCACATTGGTCAGAGATTAACCTTTCACACATCTTTTTTGTAAGGGTTTATATACAAAAAAATAGCCATTTAGTTGCTTTTTATGTTACAGTCAAGACCAGAGTTTAATGAGTCCTCTGAGCTAACGTGATGTGCCCATGGGGACTGTGTAAAGCTGTTCATGAGGCAAGCTGGCTTCACAGATCAGTAGCAGGTAGCAAATCTGTGGTGAGACTTTTACACGTAGACTGCCCAGACTAACATAACCAGCAAATGGATAAACAGAAGGTGTGTTTGCAGCTGTGCACGTCTGTTGACTCTGGAGGCCCACGGTGTCCTGATGACAGGACTGGCCTCAGCAGAGGTGCCAAAAGTGACACGCTTTAGAAACCGAGAGAGGGCTGTAAGGCCCCAGGATAGGAGACCCACGACTTTGATTGATCACTGGTTGACACTAAATACACAAAGACAGGAATCATATTTATTGAAACGCAATCATTTAAATCTACTTACATATTTACATGAGTTCACTTCTATTTCTTATAATACTTATAAGCCTAAGCAAATCCATATGTATTTCAAACAAAGAACACATTTATTTCTTACTTTGTGTTATAACTTATTAAAGGAAGAGTATGTAACAGTTACTGACATTTAGTGGTCAAAAGATTACAAATAACTTTCAGTCTGGCTTTCTGATAACAAGTTATATAGAAATTGGAAATCATATAAAATAATGAAATAAAATACAAAAGAAAAAAACATTTTTCATTCTGTTTCTTATGACATGTTTATCTCAGGTTTCTACTTTCACCTTTGCTGAGTTTGCTTCTCTTCTTTGTGCGTTTTATTTCTTTTCAGAGCTCATTTTTTGGATCATTGTCTGGTTTTGCTTTCAGGTCACCTGGCTGGAGAGATGTACATCCAGTATTCTTCTTCCTGGTTACCTACTCTCCATGAAAGTTCCATTAATATAGTGCTGAAAGATTCGATGCACACATGGATTGTAATGATTGTTATTCTAATGGAACACACAATATATTTAGCAAAGCAATTGAAATCTTACTGAAACATGGCGTTTATATCTGCCGCATTTGCATTGTTACACATGGGAAGAGGAACTATATGTTCTCGCGAAATACTTTTTTCTAAATTCATTGCAACATGTAACTTTCACATGAAATCCTATTTCATAGCAGTAACCACCTTTGTTAAAAAGATGTAAAAAATGAGCCGTAACTTAGTATAATCATTTACATACTTTAATGACATCCTTCCATTGTTTATGGGATATGTACTGCAACAAGTGTAGCATGTATTAGTATAAACCCTCTCTAACTCTAATACTCCTAAAGGAAACACACAGTAACCCGATGCCTTCAGACGTCAGAAGACTATTCAGTCCATTAAAACAACTACAAACCTTTCGGAACATACCAGTGAAGGAAAGCAAAGCATTAATCATTATTAATGCTATTAATCACAACGTTTTAAAGAAAGTTATTAGAAGTCCTGTTTAACCCAAGCTAGGTAGTGGGGCCAGCACACATGCAGAGGAAGGTGCTCTGGTCATAATAAATCCTTTTAGAAGCTGCAAAAGACACCAGATTGGGGGACAGAGCCTTTCCTTCTAGCAGGACAACAACCATACACTGCAAAAACCGAACTAAAAATAAATAATTTTTTCTTAAAATTAGTGTATTTGTCCGAGATTTTAGCAGGTAAATAAGATGATCTGCCAATGGAATAAGATTTTTTTCCTTAAAATAGTAACAACTCATCTCCATCATCTTATTTCAAGTGCAGGATGTCTAATTATCTTAGTTTAGGGGTCAAAATACTCATTCCATTGGCAGATGAGCTTATTTAACTGTTCAAATCTAGGACAAAAACACTAATTTTTAAGAACATTTTACTTATTATTATATCCGTTTTTGCAGTGTAAACATGCAGCCAGGGTTACATTTCAATGGTTTATATCAACTAAAAACTCTTGATTTGGGCATGCTACATAGTTAACTCTGGTAAATGCCCTCCCACGTTCCAGAACTACAATAGAGTGGTTTAAGTCAAAGCAGAATTGTGTGTTAGAATGGCCCAGTTAAAGTCCAGACCCAAATCTGACTGAGAGGCTGTGGAAAGACTTGAAGATTGACAGTTACAGATGGTCTGCATCAAGTCTGACTGACCACAAAGCTATTTTTTTAAAGTAATGGGCAGACATTTTCTAGTGTCTAGACGCCTAAATTCTCCTGGGGTTTGTAGTTGTAACCAGTATGAAATAACAACATGTTCAAGGGGTTTTAATAATCTTGCAGGGCACTGTGTATCTGTGTACCTAGATTCTAAATTTTTTTGAAGTTTTTGCTGTGTTTTTTTCATTATTTCTTGGAAGGACTTAATCAGAAAATGCAGGTGTCACTCAAAGTCGCAGCCTAGAAGCTCTACTCTCATGGTGATGTAGTTCCACCATCTTTTGGGGACGATTCGAATGAAGCGAGAGAAGATGGGAGGATAGATGTAGTTCTTCACATGGTCGTTGTTGTTTGCGTTTCCATCAAACATCTAGATTTATGAAGGAGGGAGAGAGAGAGGGGAGGAGAGAGACAGAGAGAAAGAGATTCTTTAGAACCTCTTTAACTACAAAAGAAAAAAACTGCAATAATGCGGTTCCTGAAACATAAGTTTTATTTTCATGAACTCACCTTTACAGGTATATCATCATCATCTGTGTAGTAGGTCCAGTGTATTCCATTGTCACTGTACTGCAGAGCATACTTGATGACGTACATCTCCTTCCCCATAGACTTGGCTCCCTGTGTTATGATACCTGTGATCTTCCTAACTTTGGGCAGCTCCACCTGGAGCCACTGGTTCATGTCACTGTGCTGAATGAAATAGGTCACAAGAACTTTATTAACTATTTCAAATGTTATCAAAGGTCTTGCCACTTGAGTTTGTGTATAGTCAGCATCAGATCACTTTTCCATGGTACAAGATCCCTGATTTTTTTCTTCAGTTTCTATGCAATAGTTCCTGTTCAGAGTTAATTGTTATTTCTTGGACTATTTTTCCATTTTGTCACATGACAATCACAAACATCATCCAACCATTTTATGACCCGCTTAATCCCTCATGGGGTTGGGGGGGGGGGGGGGGGGGGGGGGGGGGGGGAGGGGCTATCTCCAGCTGTCAATGGGCGAGTTATACAACAAGCATGAACTTTCAGATTTGTTATCCTCATTATTCTTTTCCTAAATGCTTAAACTTTTAATATTTGTTGGCCTTATACACCTGGTCGAGGGTCAACGGTTGAAAATGAGCTTTGTAGCTAATACTGACACATTTACAGAAATGTTCATCAATTTGTACTGTCCCTGTTAAATTATACATATTATATAATATATATATATATATATATATATATATAAATATATATAAATATATATAAATGTGTATATATATATATATATATTTATAATATATATATATATATATATATATATATATATATATATATATATATATATATATATATATATATATATATAAATAAATATATATATATATAAATATGTGTCTTCCCAACATATCTAACCAGCTTCCATGCCTCTGCTAAAGAAAATGATGCATGATGCTGGAACCACTATACTTTACAGTGTGGGGTAGTATCAGGGGAATATGCTGTGTTGATTTTTGACCACAAACCATTTTGTTTGTAGTCCAAAAAGTTTCAATTTGGCTTTATCTGACAAAATCAACTCCATCCACATGATGCATTTAACAGGACTCCATGAGCTATACATGGAGTATTGCTTCATAACCAAGCCATCACAGTGCTATACAACATTTTGGGTTGGACTATTACACTACATCACTCCAAATACATATTGATGTTTGGGGTGGTGCAGCGACAAAATATGAAAAAGTTCAAAGTGTGGGAATATTTTTGCAAGGCACTGCATATATAAATATCACATATCACAGGTGATAACTACCTTAGCTCTCCATGCATTGACAGTGCCTTGTGTGTTGAGGCGAGCAAGAGAGGCTTTCCAGGGTCCATAGAACCAGCTGGGGGCTTCAGAGCTGGCTGTGATGGAACTGTCCTTGATTAATCCACTCTCCATCCCCAAAGGCACTGAACAGCCTAATAACAGACATCAGAAATGGAAATTCATAACACAACCCTCTAGTGCTTGAGTCAAAAGGCTTGGATGTAGCTAGTGGTAGGGTTCCAGGGGAGGTTGTAAATTGCTGTTGTTTTTTATTATATTCTTATGTCAATCTTTTCCTTTTGGATTGTACAAAACAGTTTGTACTAAATTACACTTTAATATGAAAAGTACTGTGCACTGAACCAATATAATATTAAAATAGTATTTTTGTGTTTTTTTAGTCCAAGCTGAAGGATGCCGAAGCTACAAGCGGATTACTCTTGCTCAGTACAACGTCCCACAGCACACTACAAAAATGGCCGAACAGGGTGGAGTCACTGAGCTATATAATACACTGGAGTGCTGATTTTGCCAAAAAACTGAAGTCACTGGCCACCATCTTGCTACTCCCTACTCTCACAGAATCCCATAGGATTTGGTTGCAATAACAAGCAGTTTTCTGGCTGAGTGAAAACGTTTCACAGGTAATTCTACAGTCAGTGGATATTCTAACACTATCAACCACTAGGAAACTAGGTGCTGAAATATTTTACATGTTATTCATATTAAATATACATATATGTATATATAAATATGTGTATATGTATATATATGTATACATATATGTAAATATATGTTTTGTATATTGTTATTTATATATTTATAAATGTTATATTTATATATTTAAATGAATAAAATGCGAAATATTTCAGCACATGACTCTCTCAGTACTTGCTAGTTTTAGAACATAACATAAAGTATATGGCATTTGACATTTTAAAGGTTTTAAGCCCCCCCTGAACATTAGAAAACCCTCGTTATTCGATGCTGTAGCGCACATATTCCCTAGTTACTGGGGGGAAATAGGGAGTACCAATATGGCGGCTGGTGGCTTCAAAGTGACTCGTTCTAACAGCGGGCTATTAGCACTCCAGTGTATACAGTGGGTGGAGTGGAACGCTCTGTGATCTGGGGGGGGGGGGGGGGGGGGGGGTCTGAAGTGCCTCCTTTAGATTTAAAGAGATCACAGCAAAAGAAGTAGCTCCCAGACGCTCCTCAGAACAAGGGCAAGAGAGGGGCTGTGGGGCAACAATAAAGGAATTAATAAACCATAAATTATATAAACCACAACTGAATGATTTCAATGTAAAAATAACTTACAAGCATATGTCCTCTTTAAATATATATCGTTATACCAACAGAAAGTACTCCCAGCTTTGTAAAAGCCTTTTGGCCACAGTAAACACAAAATGCTTCACCTACTGCCTCAAATTAACAGAGTGGCACCTTCCTACAGGGTTGTTTTAAAGTGGGGCTGATTTGTTCAACAATCTGGAATCAGTGTCATATTTCTCCGAGTTATTGGAGTTACAGCAATAACTCTGTTATTCAGCCCATCCCCAGTTTTGGATAGCCTAAATCCTAGATCAAAGTATGTCCAAAATTGTCTGTGTTGTAGGGTATTCCAGTCTCCAGGAGTGGGTATCTATCAAAATTGACCCAAGAAAAGAACAGTGGAGAACCAGCAACAGGATCATAGGAGGTCAAGGTTCCCTCATGCAACATGAGGGGGTCAAAGACTTGCAGTTTTGTCCAACCAGAATGACTGATACATTAAAGAATTATTTTTGTTCTTTGACAATGTATTTTGGGAAAAACTGGTTAGTTTTAAACTAAGAGCAACATATATGCTCTTGTCTGTTATGTTGCTCACATAAAACTAAGAACAACATGTGTTATTTTGCTTTACTTGTGGTGGGAACCTATGACAATGTGTTGTGGGAAAGACTGATTCTGTGTTCCTTATTTTGCTTATATTTGCGCTATTATCTGAATTTGCAATATTATTTTGCTTCACACACTGCTGAGATGCTGGGAATGGTTTTGTTTTGGAAACGGGACGAACAGCTCAGATGGGAGGGAGAAGTGGCCACTCTCGCTCCCATCTGATACTTTGTTTATTGGTATAAAAAGGAGGGGACCGCCCTCAGTTGTTGAAGTCAGCCGTGGGTTGTATGGACGCTCGGCCGCGTGGATGGCTCTCTAACCGGACTGACCGACTTCCCAGTCCTAACCATGGTAAGAGATGGAACAACACGCCTGTTTGAAAGCTTGCCAGGCTTTAAGTGCTTGCTACTTTGCGTGTGCGATGTGCTTGCTGTTGTGTGTTGCTGTGTTCTGTGGGGAATAATAAATGTGTGCCTTATATTCTAACAGAAACAGTGTTTGAGTCCTTATTTGTGTTTGCCGATCTCTCCCGATCCTGAAATAAACATTTCATAAAACAATGACACACCAATTCTTATCTGGGGATCACATGGCACCAGGATGGATGATGGGAAGAGGACATTATGGAAGAGACAGTTCAATGCTTTACAAAATATTTCTGGTGGGAAATGTTGAATTCAACCATACATGTGGATATTACTGTGATCCATTCTACCAATCTAACCTATTGTTGTGGACCATGCATACCCTTTAATGGAAACACAACTACCTTATGACTGTCACCTTTTTTCAGCACAATAATGCACCAAATGGCTCAGGGATGGTTTTACGGGCAAAACTGGCTACAATTTACCCAGGGCTGTTTGAACAAGTCTGATCCATGGAGGTCCTGCCCTGAAAGTAAGACGGCTTACGGATCTGCTGGTGTCAGACACTAAAGCATTCCTTTAGACGGTATTACATAGGAAATGTTAAGCCACCAAACAAGAAAATAATACGTGATTCCGTAATGCAAATGACAGAGATTACACCCAACACACGCCATACATCAGACCAAACCAGTATTTATTTGACTTTTGTCCACATTCTCTTGCTAAACAAAATCTTACCATCAAGCTCACAGCCGTAGAACTCCATGCGGATTGTTGCCGCGTTATACCAGGTGATTGGGTGGATCCTAATGAACCGTCCAATAACAGGAGGAAAGAAAGTGTTTTCCTTCTTCTCATAGGCTTCCTCGTTTCCTTGAAACGTCTGATGGAACAAGGACAGACAGTGTCACAAACAAGCGACAGTGGATGTGGAAGTGTATGGCCCAAACTTCCCTACCTTCCAGAAATCCCTGCTGTCACCCTTGTAAAAGATCCACTTGCGTCGGTCATTGCTGTATGAGATGGAGAAATTTGTGGCATACTGGGACTGAAATAACTGCCTGGCTCCTTGTGTGGCCACCCGGCTGATCACAACTGGTCGTTCAAAGTCCACCTTACAGCAGGAGGTCCACAAAAAACTAATTAAATGTATGAAGTATGTTCTTTTTGCACTTGAAAGTCAAGATTTTCCTAGTCCCCATTCGGAAAAACAACAGGAATTGCTACTGGAGAAGGCGGAGCTTGCTGGGAAACCCAGAGTTTTGCATCTTCTGAATACATCTGAATTTTATCAAAGCTGAACTTCTGACATAGAAAATGGACAAAAGTATATTTTATCTCCTTGTATTGCTAAAAGCAGTTGGCATCAAAAGAACAAATCCTACCAATCAGGAAACCAGGCATTTCTAGCTCCAAGCTCTGACTTCCGAGACAAATTAAACAAGGAAAGTTTGCATACTGTGGGAAATTTTTTAAATTTTTACCTGAATCCAGCTGCCCTTCTCCTGTGTGCTCCATGCATTGTATTTACCAGCGTTATTTAGTCTGGCAAGATGGGGCGCCCAGTATCCTTAAAAATTAGGACAGTTCATTTATATCAGTGTTGGCCTGCATGTCATTTATTTCTGAGTGGGTGCGATTCACTTGTTAGTTGAACAGATGCAGAAGAAGGGGTGTGAATACCTCTTGTGTTGGTGGCTGTGATCTGGTTATCTTTCACGCTGCCGGACTCAAGACCAAGAGGACGGTAACAGTCTTAAATACATATAAAACATGTAATCGTTATATTACAACCAGCCAGTGTAAGAGAATTGTTTTTGGAAAAAAAAGTCTTAAACCTGAAAAAAGGTTTTTGGATTGACAAGATTTATAAGATGAATGACATCCTTGTAAAGGATCTTTTTTGTTTGATTGTTTATCTCTGGCATCAAATAAGAACATTTTCAATTATTTGCACCCCCAATAAGAATGTGTATAAAAAAGATACAATAAATATATATTTGATTTCAAAAGCAAAATAAAAATGTAAAAAATTCAGTACTTTTATTCAGTGGGATAAATAAAACCCATATTAAGAAATATTTGTTTTAAAAAAGATATTTATGACTTAGACTTAGACAACTTTATTTGTCATTCGGTATGCACAAAGTGCGTACAGAACGAAATTTCGTTTCGTACAGCTTTTGTAAATCGCAGTAGAAGTTAAATTACAGTTTTAGGTGCGGCAGAGATTTAGATAACCATGCAGGTTATCAAAACTTTATATAATTAATTTACAATATAAGATAACTTAACTAGCAGTTTTGAAATCAACTAATTACTTTGAGAATTATTCAGTCTACACAAACGATCCATCCATTTTCTGACCTGCTTAATCCCTCATGGGGTCGCTGGGGGTTACTGGTGCCTATCTCCCACTGCTCCACTGTGCAGCCCATCTACACAAACCTTTTTTTGGTAATCCATAATTTTTCCTTTATACAGAGGCCTAGTGGCTAAAGGAAAACATTCTCACCGGCCACTGCATTATGTATGCCTGAGTACCAACTTGTACTGCCTTGTTAGCTGGACTAGCTTTAGTTATCATGGCATATTTTGATGAAGGTTTATGAAACATTCAACAGAGATCTTGGCCTTTTCATGTTTTAGACCTGCAGTGACTAGACTACTGGTCGCTAAACTACATCATTAACGTTGGTAATTGTTTTGTTAGTAAAAATTAAATATTCAAATCATTTTTATTTTATTTTTTGCCACCATGTGCTTTTAATGTAAAGATGTTGTGCCCAATGACTGCGTCATTGTCAAAAAGTTTGGATTTTGAGGCTTTAAAACACACCGTTACCAGGGGGCAGTAATTGTATTAGTTGCTCCATCCAAAACGTAAACTAGCTGTTGTGGCCAGTTCTGCAGGCTCATAAGAAATGTGTTTGACTTTTAACTGCATTCACCATTATCTAGAACCAGGAAGAGCGTCTGCATCCCCCTCTTTTGGTTTAAACCGACCTCCGTCTCCAGCTGCCACAGACCAGGTCTAGAAGGGCACATCTCCAGAGTTGCAAAGCTGCCTGCAAAGATAGCAGAGTATTATAAACACCATGTCACCATATGGATGGTATTATATCATAAGAGGTGTGTGTGTGTGTGTGTGTGTGTGTGTGTTGCTGGACTGCTGTTTGTGTTTCTCTCACCGGGCAGCAGAGGGAACACGGCCTGTCTGTAGCTCTTGGTCTTTATGTGCTTGAAAGTCTGCCCATGGAAGTGAACGCTGTGAATGTCTTTGGGTGAACCCATGTTGATCAGGTGCCACCGCACAAGCTGGTTGGTGTACATCCTCAGGCCCTTAAGGCTAAATATTATTCCATTGATGGCTACATGAAAACAGACACAATAGGCAATTTGATTACTGGTTTCCTCTAATCCTTAAAATGGGGCAGTAGGCAACTTAGCCCATAGTTTCAAGTCTTTATACTGAAATAATTATAACAAAATATAATTTAAATGTTTTCTTTAAAAATTAACTGATATATTTTAATCAAGACACAAAGGTTAAAAAATGTTACAGTGGAACTTGAGGTTCTCCATGTCGTAGTTATGCCAAACTCTTTTTCGGGTCTTCCTTTGAATGACTTCACGGTTCCGATCGTAGTACCAGCTCCGAGACTCGTCAAAGGTCATAAAAAGCAGCACAAACTCCCTCATGTTTAGGGGTTTGTTCTTCAGAGTGCCCTCTCGACACACCAGCAAAGGACCAATCAGGCCGGAGTGGATATCCCTCTCCTGCAAGAAATGTTTTAAAAGCACATTATTTATGCAATGTGTTGCTGACCTTATTTGATCTAGACCCACAAATACTGTTTTCTACTGGGCTTCTATAAGTTAGACCAACAAAAATTAGTGCAGGCAGAAATTAAAGGAAAATCATCCATGTTTTTGACATCTTACAAATGGAAATCTGAATAGTGTGCCATGCAGGCTATATATTCAGCCCCATTCGAGCTAAAATAATAGATTAATAAACAAAATCAAGGGCCACTGCTTGGTTTAAGAACTCACCATATTAATAATAGTGTCCACTTGTGTGTAATTTTATCTCAGTATGAAGGCAGCTGTTCAGTTTCTGGCCCTACGTTGGTAAACAATCAGCATCATGAAGACCAAGAAAACCCAGCAGGGAGAAAGTTGCGGAGAAGTTTAAAACTGGATTAGTTTAAAACTGCCAGATGTAAACATTTTAAAGAGCTCTGTTCAATCAGTCATCCAAAACAGCCGTGCACTCCACAAATCTGGCATTGTGGAATTGTGGCCGGAAGCCACTTTTTGTTATAAAAAAGACATAAGAAGTCACAAGGCATGTAGAAGAAATGGCAAAACTGTGGAAGAAAGTTTGCTCTATCCAGACGAGATTAGATGACCTGTTCCGCATGCAAAATGCTTCGGGTGGTGGAAAACTAGCACTGCATAAATGCCTGAATCTGCCATTTTGACAGAGGACAGAGTGGCAGTATCCTGCTGGTCGGGGTTGATGGGAATTTGGATGGGGCTAAATAAAGCTGCACGGTTCGCTGTTTTAAACAAAGGGTTGTTATAAATCACAGTATTCTTGTAATACCTGTTTGGGAGCAAGTATTTAGATTGACCACCAGGAGCAGGGGTCGCGGCATGGCTTGAAGTCTAGAAAGGGGGGACCACCCTAGGTATTCCTGAGGGCATTATCTGGCTTCAGTTGTTTTTATATTCATGTTATCAGTTAAGGAATAAAAAAATCAGATACGAAAACATAAAAAAAAAAGTTTAGGTAGCTTGTAGCAATTGATTTTCTGAAGGATTTGAGTTATTAAAAATGTGTTGACATTTTGTTGTGGAGCTCTTTGCAATGCTGCTGAATTTTATTTTGGCTCTCCATGCTGAACTGCTTGGTCTTGACCACACCTGGTCTACATCAAATTCTGACACTTGACCAGGGCATGATGCATCATTAAAACCAATCAATTTCTACCCACATTTCGGTGATGCACTATGTTGTGCAGGTCTTTCACATAAACTCTCAATAAGGGACATTGGAGTTTGTTGGTAATTGTTAAAAAGTTGAGGGGGAATGAATAGGTTTCTAAGGCACCATACATAGAAACTGTTTTGTTAGCTGTAAGGCTCTAGATTCCTTCAAACAGATTTTAAGTCAAGTTTTATGCAAACTGTTGTCACTGGCTCCACTATACTACAAGATTATGTGGACACTGCATAGTTCTACAATTTGTGACTCATACATGCTTTTAGGAAAATGTGTGAAAGTTTTGGCTTTGTTCTTAGTTACTGTGAGTACTTACTGGATTAACACCAGAGTAGTATGCCCAGGTCCGACAATCAGACTCTCCCGGTGCTGGCCCGACCATAGGACTGATTTTCCATATGTATGTGTAGGTGGTATTGGGTTGAACCTCGTTGTCGTATTTATACCAGTGCTTTGAGCCGTCCTCATAGGACAGACCCTCAAACTGTTTCGAATAGGAAACCCCATTGGGGTGTAAAGAGTATGGACGATTGCCGTTGTTTCTGAACACAATCTACAAGACAAAGGAGACAAGATTTGGCTTTGGGTATTTCAGACATTAAAAGTTTTAAACATTTTGAAATAGTTTTGACAGGTCACAGTTGAACACACTGACTATATGTTTGTTAGCTCAGTTACAGACAGAAAATTGTTTACTTTGTTTAACTACTAGTAGAAGGATATTACTTCCAGAGAAGTTGATCCATAGATCATACCACTTTTGGCATAAACTTGTTATGCTCTTTATCCTGTTGTCTGTTTAACGAAGCTGAATTGAGTCTACAAAAAATATACAGCACTCTGTCATGGAAATATCTTTGTCTCTTTATCTCTTTCCAAGATATATTTAACAATACATTTTCAATAAGATTTTAGAAAAAAATCAAAACACTTGCAACCTCCTACTTAAGGTACTTTTATTTACTTGTAACATCGTTTTTGTCTGATATCACAGAGTGAAAATGCCTTTTGTAAGCTCCAGGTTTGCTGATGCTGATTCATCTGTTCATCAAAAAACTTCAAGCTCTGCTTGGTTCTGTCCAAAGACTTCTATTTGGGGCTGGACGATATAGAAAAAAACCCCACATTGATAAAATAGAAATCATATTGGATCGATATTGATAATTATCAACAAATTCAAAACATATATTTTAAGTGCAGCCCTGGCCATTTTATACTGTTGCTTAGCGACTTATTTTTAGATAAAGAACACACAAACACTGAATTCAAACTCATCCCTTGGTTCAACCAACTCTTTACCAAAACTGCAAGTTCATCAAGCTGAGATCTGAGACCCTTCTAGGTTGTGTGCTCAGTACAATGCTCTTCACACACACCTGTGCATTAAAGGGAATGATTATTTAGTGAAAACAGAGCAGGTCAAACAGGAAAAGGGCAAAAAGCCGGTGCTCAAGGCAAAAAGATTATTAACATTGTAGTTTAATACCTGAGTGTTCACCCCTTAGCTTCTGAAACCCTGCTGCAGAGACAGTTGATACCATTAAGTTCCTCTCAGTCGTTGCAGATCCTTTATTACCTCACCTGATCAAAGAACACTAATCGGAATAAAATGATCCAGGTGGCTGCACTTAAACAGCAAACTGAAGCAAACATAGCTCCTTACCAGCATTCATCTAACATTTTACTGTCTGTGTGATACTTTGGCTGCAGTGATGCAGAGCCACACACTATTCTCCAAGCAGAGGATAGTGACAGGAGCTGAAAGGGTCTTGGTGGTCTCACTACCGTTTGTCCATGAACTGTTTCAGGAACACTACAGGAACAGGGTAGTGAACAGGGCACACTCTACATTAACTTTTTTTTAACTGCTGCTAACAAACAAACAATACTGCAGTATCAAAATCAGAACCACCAGACCAATGATCGTAACTCTAGAAATTGAAGAACTTGCTGCTAGTAAATTAACTTTCTCAAGCCACCTCCCCTTTGTCTGATAATGAGATTTGTTTGATGATCTGGAACATTATAGGATGACACTGTATACAGTATCCTCTATTTTTCCTTTTAATACCTTTTACGGATCAGTTTTTATTTCTACTGAGCAGGCTTCAAATTTGAATTATGCATGTATCCTAAAATAAGTAAAAAACAAACGAAAAAACAAAGTCATTTCCTTCTAAGAGAACCAAGCTTACCATGATGCTTTGCTCAACTTCTGCCTTGATCAGAGGCCCAAGGATGCCTAGATGCTCATCCATCTCTCCACGGAGATCAGGAGTCCTGAAACTACTATCCAGGTAACCTCGAAAAATAACCTTGGTAAACTTGGTCTCTCGCATGCTTTGCTGGGATTTTTCTTGTCTCCTGTGGTAATTAAAAAGATTTCTCTTACCATAGTTCACTCAAACTGTGTTTTTATTGATTTTAAAATGTTCCTTTGCAAAAAGACATCTTTTTGTTCTTGTTAGTATGCTTACCTCTGACCATAGCCAGCATAGTCCCATTCGACCTCCTCTGCAGCAATGAAATATGTCTTAACATTGGGGCCAGATGACTCTAAGTAGTATTTAGTAGTTTCATCCAGGTTGAGATTCTTGATGTGTTCATGGCCACTGTAGGGGTCTTTGTACGTCACATACTCGTATTCATTTTCTGTAACATCTTGTTGATTCATCTCAAGATGTTCTGGTTCATCTCCAGGAACATACAGTTGATAGTCGCTGAAATCAGGCCGGGGTAAACCAATAACTATGGGGATGTTAAGCAATGCCTCGTCATCAGTGACCGGCTGTGGTACATTGGGCCTTGCCCCTCGGGGCGTCAACCCTGGGTTTAATCCTCGGGGGGAAAAGGGTACACCACTCCTGGCCAGAGGCCTGTACGTCTTCCTCTTCCTTGTTTTCATGCCTTCACCTTTCTTGGGTATTTTTCTGAGGCTCACTTTTTTGTATTTTTTGGGAGGTGGTGTCGTTTTAAGCTCCTCATTCTCAAAGTATTTTTTCATGTGGTCAGGAATCTCCTCAGGCACCATGGAGTGAGTTGCATCATAGGTCCAGTTGTGACTTTGTGGTCTTAAGGAAGCTGTTTTAATAGCCTCTGATTTGTTTTCTTTAACGTAGATAAATACTTCCTCACTGCTGTCTGAAGCACCAAACTCCTCAGAACTGAGCACTTTCACTGAACCACCAGTGAGAGATTGGTTAGATGAACCATTAATCTCCTTGGAGATACTTTCAATTGAAGATGAATTGGAAACCTCTATAGGAAAAGCAGGTCCTTTCTCTGAGCTCCTTTCTAATAAATCTGATCTGGATCCTGTGTTGACCAACACCTCCAACTCCAAGCTGGTGTGGTTATGCTCAACCATGCTGACTTCCTTAACACTGAGTCCTGGAACGGACAGTGACTGGTTTGTTCCATCAGCTGACACGTTACCATGCTCTGTTGTTATGTTATGATCATCCACTCTAGTCAGATTCTGTGACAAAGTGTCATTAGAGAGACTGTCGGTTGGGTCAATGCTGTGGTCGGACACAGTCCCACTGTAAAAGAACACATCACCTCGAGTGAGTTGAACCTCAGAGTCATCAGGCAAGAACATCTCCACAGATGTGTAGCTATTGCCAGGTAGATTTGATGTTGTTTCATCTTTGGAAACCGAATCCCCTGGCAATGTTATAGTAAGATTAGTAATGTTTTGTGATAGTACAGGCATGATGTTATTGGTGGCTTCCTGAATCCCAGTGGGTTCGTTGCCCTTTTGTTGTGTTCCCATTGTAAGAGTGAGTTGAACCTCAGAGTCATCAGGCAACATGTCCACAGATGTGTAGCTATTGCCAGATAGATTTGATTTTGTTGTTTCATCTTTGGAAATTGAATCCCCTGGCAATGTTATAGTAAGATTAGTAATGTTTTGTGATCGTACAGGCATGATGTTATTGGTGGCTTCCTGGATCCCAGTGGTTTCGTTGGCCTTTTGCTGTGTTCCCATTGTAAGAGTGGTGGGGTCCTTGATTGCAGTGGAAAAGTTGGCACTGTCTGAATATACATTTCCAGGAATTGTTGAGCTTGTGGCATTGAAAACTGTTGTGCCTGTAGCATTGAGCATAGTTGAGTGCGTAGGACTGACAACTGTTGAGTTCATTGTGCCAGCAACAATGACAGTAACGTTACTGGGACTGGATGTAAGTACAGAAATACTCCTGTATGAGGTCACTGAGCTTTGATTGCTTGGTAAAACACTGTGGCCGTTAAAAACACTTGTGTCATTGTCAAGCAATGATTGAGTACTATTATTCTGTACACGTGTTGCATTCTTACTGATACTACTGTGCAGGTTATGTTCCGTAACATTTTGGCCATATGCAACGTTCCATTGTGTATGGTTCATTGCAGTCTGATTTGAAACGGACTCAGTTTTATTCTTTGTTTCCTTTTGATTAGGACTAGTATTCCCATCCCCAGGAGGAACATCAGTAACATCGTAGTCCAAAAAGCTCAAGTTCAGTATCTCCACATCTGAGTTACTAGACTGGTTCTTCAGTGACCGCAGACCTAACTCCTCTGCAAACATCTCTGTGAAGATATCTATCTCCACTGGTTTTGTTGGTTCCGATTTTGATTTCTCCTCCTTTTTGATCTCCTCAAAACTCGGAGGATTCCACTGAGTAAATTCATCGATTGATTCTGTGCCTTTGTCCTCATACTCATATTCATAGTCCCGATAGCACACAACATCTTGAAACTTGACACGCATTCCTTTTGTTGTTTCATGTGTGTTCAATGAAGCCAAAAGCCAAACACCTGGTGAGAGGCAGATATACATAGGGATGTTTGGAAATGTTTCTGGATACAATAGTGATAAAAAGTGCATTTGTAGCTGTGACTTGCCTATGTTGTCCATGGTTATTTTGATGGTCTCCCCAGTCATTGGATAGAGGCTGAGAAAATCCTCTGTCCTTTGATTCAGCTCAAATGGATGGCCATAGAAAGTAGCTGTCTGGATGTAGTCCTGTGCTCCAGTGCTGGAAACATGCCACGTTGCAACCTCCCCATTGCAGAAGCCCAAAACAGGGCCACTCTCAAAGGCATGACCGTTTATTGCTTTAAGGTGAAAGAAGATTGACATTAGTTTTCGTGACAAACAGCTGGATGCAATACACAAGAAGTCCCAACAATTTAGAGGAATTATGTTAATACAGAAAAACCTTACACCGGAGAACAATGGCTGTTTTAAATGATACCCCTTTTGAATTTCCTATATTTCCGGTCTTGGAGCTAACTGCTTGTAATGCTTCATACTTCATTTGTTAGTTTCTACCTGCCTTCCAGATGTCATATGCTTACTTTCACAACAGAGAATTTAACCTAATGTTTTCAAATCTATTCACGTTCTACTGCTTGCAAAGCACTTTTGTGTGTTATTGGTTCAGAAAATGAATTTTTAATGATGAATAAAAAAAAAAAAAAACTAGAGTTAGAGTTAGATTAGGTACCCAGAGGTATTTGCATTTCCATGAAATTTATTTAAATATTTAGAACTTTTGACACCTTAACTATTTACTGCTGGCGCATTAAAATACAGAGTAATAACAAGATCTCTGCTGTTAATTTTATTGTGGTAACGGTAAAACTCACTGTGCATAACATTGGATTTATAGAAGTCGGGGTCAGCTTTGTTGACTTTGGGTCGGTCACAAAACTGCCGAATGTTGTCTTCCAAATACCAGCTCTTGTTCTCATCAAACACTGAAAACACGGCATGCTGTTCCTTGTCGGCTCTCAGCTGCAAAAACAAAAAGAAGCCTTCTATTGTCAGTTTATGAACATCATAAGGTTTAAACACTAAACTCTCAACTCATCTTAATTTAAATAACATAGGATCATAGGGTTATGAAAAATTTTAAAGCCTTTCCTCAAAATGTATTTATATCTTACAAAATATACCCAAGACTTCTCATGGGCACATTGCCACCGTACAAAATCAGTTTCATTTTCCAGCAGAACCTATTACTGCCACACCATTTGTGCACTTCAGAAAACTGATTATTGTCTGAGCATCCTTTTGATTCTCTTCTTGAAAAAAAATCCAGTATAACAAAGGGGCATCCACAAAGATTTGATATCAGTATTTTGGAGTATGTTGTATCTATCATCTATCTATCCATCTCTCTCTCTCTCTCTCTCTCTCTCTCTCTCGCTCTCTCTCTCTCTCTCTCTCTCTCTCTCTCTCTCTCTCTCTCTCTATATATATATATATATATATATATATATACTACAAAGGTTATGTAGAAACTAGAGCATACTTTGAATTAAATTGCAAAAAAGTTACACACAACATCCACAACAGAAGCCAGAGAAAGGTTGGTCACACTTCCACAAAGTGAAACGTCTCTGAAGCAGAGATCATCCAAGTGGATTCACGGAATAAACTCTGATAATCTACCTATGTGTGTGTTCCCATTTTATTTATTTCATGTACCAGCTTCTAAATTTGAGTCTGACTCACAATTTACGCCGTAAAATACAAACACGAAGAAGTTTGAATTGATTTGTGTCCGATGACGAGCGAGCGGGCAAGCCAGCCAGCGAGCGAGAACTGGTAAGGAGGCACAGAGTAACAATAACAGAGTGCTCCATAAAGATGTTATTAATCAGCGAAATCTTTCTGATTGTTTCACAGCAGTTACCTTCAGCAGGTAAACACGCCCAGGGCAACACACCACACTTTGGGAATCCCTGATCTAATTGATATTAATGATCTGATATACAAGAGAGAGAGGCTGTCAGGGTTTAGTTTTAGTCTGTTTTTTATTCCTGTTAGGTTTCAGTTCCTCCTCCTCCTCCTCTCAGCTTACCCTTCACTCCCTCTGCAGTCAGTCACACCTGTTGGTCACTAATTAGTCAGAGCTCACTCCACCTGCCAGCCTCCCTACTTTAGCTTCCTGCAAGTCTTCACTCAGCCGTGCTGCTGGTCCTCCTGGCCAGTTCTTGCTTTATCTACATCCCTAGTTCCAGTTCAGCCCTGGCCCTCTGGTTTCATCCTCCAATAGCCATCTTATTCAATAAACTCACTAAATACCAAGCTCCGTGTGTGGTGTACGTTCTGGGTTCATCCATAGACAAATCCATGACAGAGGCTTTTTGTTTTGATAAAACAAAACTTTTAGCCATGCAGACTCAAGGCAAACTCCACGTGGCAAAGCTCAATTTTTATGACTGCTTACGCGGTGTCACACTATAAACTGCTCGATGAGTAGAAATGTTCATATTGAACTATTTTATATGTGACACTGAGTTTATACAATGAGCTGCTCTAACCAGGTAGTCGCTAGGACGTGACACTGACAGACGTGCGGAGGGTGCCTGCTGGAGAAGAAACGGCTCTATGTGCTCAACCAGCTCATTAAACTTGATACTATCCCTTCTACCACTTGGTCCAACATGCAGAATGTGTGGGAAATGTAGGTATTTGTCACAAGAAATGTAGGCAATTGGTACGCTCGACTATGAAGGCTAAAATGTCCGTGGACAGTCCATGCGGAGTCCGCACAACTCACAGTATGCACACGGTACTCCTGACAATGTGGGAGTCTTTAGAGATTTGTTAAAAAACAGACACAAAAAGTGTTATTAGGTGAAATGCGGAAATGTATATGAATAATTTGCACATTCATGTGTTAGTTTGTGTTAGTCAGAGGTTTTCCTGCCTCAGGAACAAAGAAGACAAAGATGAATCTTAAGAAATATTCTTACTGTCTTCAGGTATCACTAATATTTTTTTTCTAATAAAATATTTCAGGGTTATAAATGTTTAAGTTACATTTTAAAAGTTCTATTTTTTTGTGCTGTGACAAACCAGTAATGAAACATACTTTGACATAGAGTTGTCTCAAATTAGCTAGCTCGCCAGAATGAATCATCTAAAATGGTACCCGCATCAATGTTGGGTTTGCTTAAGCTGCAAAGGCTAAGAATGCATCCGTGACATAAGAAAAAACAACATACAAATTGACTTATTGGCTTTTCCACTTTGAACAAGAGCGCCATTTTAAATTATACCAAAGAAAATCTTAAACTATGCATAGCAAGCCAAATACACAAATATTTTTTTAAAGTGATGACACAATTGAACAACTGTTAACAGAGTATAATAACTGTAACAAACTGTAACAAACTCACAAAAATGTATAGTGTGGTTTTCTCAACAACTAACTACTCCACATTCTACCCCGCAAAGTTGCAGAATAATATATGTCGCCCTGTCTGTGCTGTTTCTCCAGCCTTTTGAGGTTGAGATTGCTCCTTCACCACTTTGAGGGAAAGGTGCCACATCATCTCCCTTGGAAGTAAAGTTTGGGTTTTCTTAAGCGGTGCACCCTTCAAATACTTCAGAGAAATTGTAAACTCTCTTCTTCATCCTCAAGATCTCAACCGAGACTTTACTAAGCTGTTATGGACTTTTCTGCCTTGACCCCACTGGTTGCTCTCTCTATCTCCTCAAGCATTGTAGACCGCCAGTCTGTCTTTTTGCTTTATTCTCATGGCATATTTAGTTTTCTACAATGTGTAAAATATTAGGAAGAAAAAAATTATGTAACTCTATGTAATATAGCATTACAATTTTCTTTTTGACATTTTAGACATAATGTTAGTCAGTAGTGGTTCAGTGGCTCAACTTACCCCAAGGCTTTTCCATTACTTTACCCCACAGCCAACAAAAACAACCTAGCTTAGCAATTCAAGCTGACCTTCAGCTAAAAGGGATCACATTTATGTTAATTATACAAACTTTACTTTCATCTGAAAATGGAAATGCAAAAAATTTACAGTTTTTTTTGTTGTAAAAACAAATAATTAAAACTCAAGCATACCACATTACCAGATGCTTCTATCAATCACAGGGATAGCAAAATGATTGATGCTTGCAGAATTTATGGTCATATGACAACACACATGCACAGTTGTCTTGATACAGGGGGGTGGGTCAACTTATCCTCTGTTTCATCTTACCCCACTCTCCCCTACAATTTAAATGTTGTTTAGCGTCACAGATATTTATGTCCCCCACTTTATACATTGACTGAGACCGAAACACATATTTTCAGATGTTTCAGAGTTTGGGAAGGATTCTTCTTCTGTAGATATGACGCCAACTAGCAACACTGAAACCAGTGGCTGTTGTGGAACAAAGAACATGATCCAAATTATCTTTTGTTGAAGTTTATATTTTAACTAGAAACTCCAAAAGTACATCAAACATGTATATACAATTCTAAAAGTTTAAAATAGTCAAATTCTAAAGGCTAAAACAGGAAAATGCTAAATCTTTATAGCAAATGTTTCCTTAATTTCTTAAATGTTTGAGTATGTTAAATTGGGTAACCCAGAGTCTGTTTAATGTTAGTCATTGGCAAGCGGGGGGAAAAAATCTACATATGTAAAGTGTTGAAGAAGTGCATAACCCTTAAGTTTTGCTCTGTATGCACAGAGGATGCCACATCTTTTGTGGTCCACACTACTCTCACCCACTTAGAGAACAAAAACTCTTACTTTGCAGATTTTACTTCTGCCTTCAGCGCTATCATGCCCCAGACCATTGTACACAAACTCACTACACTTGGACTGAGCTCTACCCTCTGCTGCTGGGTCCTGGACTTTCTGTCAGACCGGACATAGCACCGGCTCCCCCCAGGGCTGTGTACTGAGCCCCCTCTTGCTCACCCCGCTCACACACGACTGCTCCGCAAATTCCCAGAACTGTCTCACTGTGAAGTTTACAGATGACACAGCTGTGGTTGGACGTATCCTCAACAACTATGAATCTGACTACAGGCAGGAGATGGAACAGCTGGAGGATAGATGCAGAGAAAACAACCTCGGCATCAACGTGAAGCAGACCGAGGAGGTGATCGTGGACTTCTGAAGGGGCCAACATCGGCCCCTTCCTCCTCTGTATATAGCAGGGACAGCGAGGGAAGCGTTCTCCAGCTTCAGTGTGTCCACATGACGGAGGACCTATGGCGTGCCAGACTGGGGAACTCAGTCCTGTCACCCGTTTACAGATGTGTGGTGGAGAGCGTCCTGTGCTCCTGTATCACTGTGTGCCACAGTAGCTGCTCTGCGGCAGAAAAGAAGGCTCTGCAGAGGGTGGTAAAGGCTGCACAGAGAACTGTGGGACGCAGCCTATCCACCCTCACAGACGTCTACACTTCCAGCTGCAGGAAAAGGGTCTCCTGCATCATCAAGGACCCCACGCACACCGCACACAAACTGTTTGTTCTGCACCCTTCTGGCTGGAGGCTGCGGAGCATTAACAGCATGACCACCAGACTGAGGAACAGCTTCTTCCCAGAAACCGTGAGACTGCTAAACTCTGGAGGACCCCTGGAGCGCCTGATATCCCTAATGGACACACACAGACACAACACATTGCAGCCGTCTGCACACAGACTCTCCTTTTTGCACATTTCATACTGTATATACAGTATACACTTACCAGCTACTTTATTAGGTACACCTGTCCAACTGTTCGTTAACCCAAACTTCTAATCAGCCAATCACATGGCAGCAACTCAATGCATGTGGACATGGTAAAAAAAAAATCTGCTTCAGTTCTAACAGAGCATCAGGTCATTACAGAAGACTGGAGAATGGAGAACAAAGGTGATTTCAGTGATTTTGAACGTGGCACTGTTGTTGGTGTCAGACAGGCTGGTCTGACTATTTTAGAAACTGCTGATCTACTGGGATTTTCACACACAACCATCTCTAGAGTTTACAGAAAATGGTCCAAAAAAGACAGAATATCCAGTGAGCGGCAGTTGTGTGGGCGCAAATGTCTTGTTGACTCCAGAGGTCAGAGGAGAATGGCCAGACTGGTTTGATCTGATAGAAAGGCAACAGTAACTCAAATAACCACTTGTTACAACCAAGGTATGCAGAACACACAACACCTCGAACCTTCGGGCGGATAGGCTACAGCAGCAGAAGACCACACCGGGTGCCACTCCTGTCAGCTAAGAACAGCATACTGAGGCTACAATTTGCACAGGCTCACCAAAATTTGACAATAGAAGATTGGCAAAAGGTTACCAGCTCGATTTTTGCTGCGACATTCGGATCGTAAGGTCAGAATTTGGTGTCAACAACATGAAAGCATGGATCCATCCGGCCTTGTATCAATACTTTAGGCTGGTGGTGGTGGTTTAATGGTGTGGGGGATATTTTACTGGGCTTTGCTTTCACAATCATGTCATTACTTTTGGTACTGAATTTTTCATCTTTATTAATTTTTGGTTTCACAAATATGCTTGGAAACAGCCCTATGTGAACTAACGTCTTCTGTAATGACCTTCTGTGACTACTTGTGGACAAAGTCAGTGGTGGCAAAGTGTATATTCAGCAACCCTCCTGATAATTATGTTGGCTTTACTATGATCATGATTTAACATTTCTTAATTAGAAATATGTTTCTATTGGTTCTGGTGTAGTATTCAAATTATTAATTTGTCAGTATTAAGTATCAGAAAATATATAATATTTTTGCAACATAGTGCAGAATAGAAAGCTGTTGGTGAGTACCCTCACATACCCACTAACTCCAGTGTTGGGCCCATGTGACATCTATCCACCTCAGAACAAGAGTTCATTACAAGACATTGTGTTATTTTTCTCTCTGGGTAGTTTTATAAATGAGTCTGTTTCTGTGTCTCTTTTCCTCTAAGCCTCAGCTGGCCAAGGCATGTGACAAATCTCTGGCTTGGGCTTCCTGGGCCTTTTTACCCAACAAGAGTGTGTTCTTTCCACTGTAACCCGTTTTTACCCAGCATTATGATTTTTTTTTAAAGTTAATATTCAATGAAATTTGTTGCCTACCTAAATCTGCTCGTTTGGAATAGCATTTCATTTCATTCTTATTGGACTGAGTATAAAAGTGTATTTGTGACTGAAACAGTGGATGTTACTGGATTTGTTCCTTGAAGACCCACAAGATAGCTTTTGGTGTAACTTGGACCTACATAAATAAAAAGAACTAAAAATGCTGTGGTCTTCACCTGTACATTCCTGAAATCGAGAGATTGAGTCTTGCAGATCAGCATGGATCCTATCAGTCCTGACGAGATGTCCCGTGGCGTGTCCACGGCACTGTGGTATATCCGGGTCAGACATCGGGAGTCAGCATGTAAAGGCTCATTCTCCTCGTGTACCTTCCACACGTAGGTGTGCGTTTCGCCTGGCTGAACGCCGTGAGATTGGTTTCCTGGCAATCAGGTAACAAATAGCTCCATCATTTCATATATTTTAAATCGTACGTTTTCTCACTGTCTTGCTTAGGGAAAAATCCGTACCTCCCTCTGGGTAGTTGACTCCCTCCTCTGACTTTTCTAAAGTCAGGCCATGTGGGTAGATACTGTAAGGCCTCGAGGCCAAATTCTTAAAAACAATCTGTGGAGGAGGAAGAGAGCGCATGAAGGCACAATCTAATCCGGCTAACATGATCACACTGTGCCTGCTACCCTATGTAATATTGTGTCAGCACTGAGTTTGGGAATATCAGTCTTTTGTGTTTGGTTTAAGCTTAATATGTCTGGGTTAACCTTTATTGCTGAGGTCAGACTTATTAATGCTTTCCGTTTCTGTCTTACCTTGATGACGTCTCTGATTTGTGCTCTGATCACTGGACCCAAGATGCCCAGCTCATCCCTCCTTTGCTTGTTTTCCAACTTTTCAGTGAATGATTCATTTTTGTAAAGCGTGTACACTGCCTTCTTGTACTTTGATCCGATGCGGTTGGCTGAACGTCTCAGGTACTGGAGCTTGTAGTCTCTGCACAAAGAGAAAACCTTTTCAGTGTAAATCCGAGATACCGATTCATTTTGTATTTCTTGTAGGGGAATGAAAACAGAATTGCACTGTGGATCAGTCACATGTTATAATGCTTCAGAAAGACAGTTTGCCCCTTTGCAGATTTCTTCTGTTTATGCTTCTCTGGTCACACTGAAAAGATATCCTGAGGAAATACAAAATACTGTTTTGAAAAGGTGATCCCCTTTATATTGGTAACAAAGCTATCCAAAGCAACTTGTGAAAATATAACTGTATGCCCCCCTTGTTAAATCATGAATACGGCACATTCTTTAAGTTCAGTTTCATTGGTCACACCCATGCCTGGTTGCCACCTGGGAAAACACGGGACAGTAGCAAACCTACTTGGCCTACCAAAATGAATCCAAGAGCACATCAACAACTAATCCAGAAGGACACACAATAACCAATACCAATGTCCAAAGCATTGCAAGCCTCACTTGATTCAGTTATGATCAAAGTTAAAGATTCAAAAATACGAAAGAGACAAAAATGGCCACCATGGGAGAGTCCCAAGGCCAGATCCACTGCTGACCAAGAAGAACAAAAAGGCCAATAATCTTCCTACTACAGGGTAGTCTTCATGTGCTGATCACAGACTTATTTGGTGCTTCAGGAACGTAATTTGTGACACCATGAATTCTACTCTAGCAGAAAATCCTGACTGAGAATATCCGGCCATCAACTTGTGACCTTAATCACAAGCACACTCAGGTTACGCAGCAGAACAATGACGTGAAGCACACCAGCAAGGCCACCTCTGAATAGCTTAAAAACACCAAATGATGGTGTTCAGTCAAAGTCTGGACTTAAATCAGACTGAAATGTGGTGACATGACCATAAAGAAGACATTGATGCTCGAAAATCCTCCAGTGTTGCTAAATTATGGAAAGTTGAACTCAAGACCCATGTCAGGTATAATGCTAAATGGCAGTTGTTATTGGGTAGGACAGCCAGCTATTACATTTAAGGGGCATAACTTTTTTTATATTTTACATAGGACCAGGTTGGTTTGGAAAGCTTTTTTTTTTTTTTCAGAATAGCAACCATCCTTTGAAAAAAACAAACATTTTGGATGTAGTCAAGTTACCTTTCTGATATTAAAAGTAGCTTGATCTGACATAAAATAAAGCAAAAACAAAGGAAACCTGTAAGGGTGCAAAACTTTTTTACTGTTAGCAATGTATGTCAAAATAATGTTGCTCACTCATCAATATTTTCGTTCTGGTTGTTTGAATAGTCCCAGACGATTTCTTCTGCAGCAATGTAATATTTCCACTCCTTGCTGTTTCGTCTTTGCTCAATTGTCATCCTCCTCAAGGGTTCCTTAAATTGCTCACACTTCGTCACGTCCACAAAACCATGCAAGCCAGCTGCAATTGTTTCAATGCGTTAATTTTCTTTTAGCCGGGCAAAATAAAAAAAAAAGACGTTTTATTTAAATGTTCATGAACACCCACCTTCCATGTGCTTGATGGTGTGAGAGGAGAGCAGCCAGCGGCCTGCGTGGGAAGCAACAAGGCTGGCGGTGGCAGAGGAACCACTGATCAGGCCCACTGATGACACTTTGTGGCCACTGTGCGTCAGGACTTGGCCGTTCATGTGCACCGAGAACACCTCGGCTTCTGAGCTCATGCCCACCAGGTGCAGGCTCACAGGGGCATGAGCACACATACTTACATCTTGGGGCAAAAACAAAGGTGGATTTGTATGTTTTCACTCATTGCACAACAGTTGATAAAAGTTATTCTAGACTCTTTTTGTATGTAAATCTTCCTATAGTGAATTTTCACAATACACTGCTGCACATCTGCCTTGCATGTTAGTGGTGTATGAAGTTCCACTATTTAAAGTAAATGATGCTCCAGCATCACCTTTTGAGCTAAAACGTCATCCCTTTATCACTTTAGAATACGTTACTTGTTTGCCAGCTAAACCAGGCTACCAAATAAGATGTGGGCATAACATTGGTGTCTCAACTCAAGGAAGCCAAACTGTATACCAAACATCAGTGCCCCTGCAACTCAGAAGTTGCAGCAGTCACCCACTATCATTACTCAGCCTCATATTACTGTATGCAGACACTATTCTGAAACTAGTAAAAACCTCTTCCCGCTGGCATGGTGGATGTTTGCAGTGGTGCCAACAGAAGAGCATTCTAACTCGTTTTCTGATTAATTGAACAGATAGTTATTTGAACTATTTTGCATAAACCTATGAACGCTTAGCACACGATAGTCAGAAAGTTTACTATTGATGCCACTATTGAGCATTTTTCTGCACCTTTCTTTGCAGGTGTAGAAGCAGATTCCGACGATGGTATCTTGTTCTCTCCTTTTCATCTCCCCCATTTTTTTCCACCTTTTCTCCCTTTAGTAGGTTGTCTCATCTTATTCACTTCCTTTTTTCCTCTCTTCTACTTTCATGTATTTGTGTCCAAATACTCCCACAATAAAATCTTATAAAGCTTTTTGCATGTACAAATCAAGCATAGCATTTTGGTGAAAGCAGTAATGCTCCACTTGTGAAAGTAAAATCAGTTGGGCTCTCTTTGGCACTAAGACAACAATTTTTAGTGCTACACTACCAGACAGGACAAAAGTTCATTATTGTTGCTGTTAAATTAGTGGGACAGTTAGTGTCAGAGGGACAGAATAATGCTTGTCATGGGAGTGGGGAATAGGAAGAGACAGATTAAGGGACAGAAGAATACGATGGAGAAGAGCAGGAAAGTGCAACAGGAACCAGCTAAAAACAGTCCCGGTACATGTTCAGGTGCAGGGCTGGGTTGGTAATAGGTCTTTGCATGTAATTATATTAATGATCTTTTGAGATTTGAGGATTGTAGTCCAAACTAAGGCCTTATCACATCTTAAAACAGACTAAAAATGATTAATTTCAAGTCTAGCTTGTGTTTCAGGATATGGCTTTGGTTTTTGTTCCTTAATATTAGGCTTTGATTTTTATAATAAGTAGCTTATTTATTAAACTTTGATAAACTGAAAATAGTTTTTATTCTCATTATTCCCATCATTAAATACAAACACATAGTGTTTGTATCTAATGATAGGAAAAATTGTTTTTATACTACAAATACAGTTTTCATGTATAAAACATAAAAATTGGTTCCACTTGCATCCATCGTGCGATCTGATCAAAGGTCTCTCTAAAGCAGGCTTCCAGGTTGAATTTCAACCCCAGCCCGCCACTGCGTTAATTGCTTGCCTCTGTCTCTGAATAAATCCTGGTCATATTCTCAATTAATCTTGACTGCAAGAAGCCATTATGCTGCTATGTTTACTTCTGCACCTTATCACAGTTTTTTCAATGTCCCTGCGTGGGCGCATAGATTTGACTGTTTCCATATCCATGTTGTATTTTGTCCTTTTCTTTTAAAACCAGCACACTAACTGTTCTTAGTCTCATAATCCCATTCTACCAGTAACCTGGTGAGCGAGAGTGTGCAGCGAGTCACACCTGCGCCTAGATGATTCAGTTTGATTCACTCCCTCATGAACTGACTAATCCAGCATATAGAGACAACTGCAGTAAATGGAGGTAAACTCATTTTACACATTGGGCAATTGTAAGGTCATGGGACTATGGGAAAATAAAATAAATTATATTTAACTTCAAAACCCTATGCGCCTTTAATGTCTTGATATATGATAAGTAAAATTACCCCACAGCTTCTGACTAGTTTTACAAAGTTAAACATATACAGTTAAAGCAAAGCTCACTGCAAGAATATCATGGATTTAAATCTTGGCTGGGCCTTTCTGTGCAGTTTGCTGCCATTTCATACTCTTGTACTTCGGTTTCTTCTCACAGTCTACAAGCAGCCTTGTGAGGCTAACTGGAGATGCTAAATTGCAATATTAAGCAGGGATGGATGGATGAATGAATGGTAAAAAGTAAAGCATAGTTATTCACATATTTATGAACTGAGTTAATGGACCATATCTTATCAGTTTGCTCCTCTTTATACGTGTTATTATTGCACACATATGATTGCCCAACAAAGCAATCATATGTTCTGTCTCTAGAATAAGTTGAGTGAGAACACTTACTAGGCAAGGATCCCTTTGTGTATCCATTGATGGTGTATTTGACATGGTCATCCGGAGAATATCCGTTTGGACTGTACAAACTTTCTTTCTCATCAAAGACCCCAAAGAGAAAAACATACTCCTGATGGAAGCCAACCTGCTTTCCCATCTCATCCAGGGTGCCTTCAAACAGAAGGAAGACCATAGAATTTAGACCGAATTTCTAGTTAGAGATATTTGTTAATGCGTTGTCAAAGCACAAGGAGATCACTGACCGGGCTTGCAGATGAGTAAGGCACCAATGAGACCAGAGTTGTAATCCTGCACCACATTTTGGTGGGAGATGTAGGTATATGTCAGACAGTCGGGATCATCAGGCAGCGGGGACACCTCTGGCGTCACCTCCCAGTAGTACACATGTTCACCGTCCGGTTGCACAATGTCGTCCTCTTTTTCTTTCTGTGACGTGTTGTCAAAGTAGTTGGCTCCTGTGAAAAAGGACAACCTTTTTTCTCACGTGCATTGCTGGTCAAAGGTATACATACTCTCACTATAGACATGGACGTAATATTAATTTAGAGCCTTTAAGAAGGCAGTGTTCTTATTTCAGGGTAGAATGATCATATGCAGAACATACAACTTCAGGGGCCTATAAAAACGAGACTGAAGCACTCAGGTTTGAATGAATTGCAGATTTTCTCTAATCCTCACAGTTCTAAAGTTATACCTACAGAGTCAGATATATACTTACACCCCACTTATATTTGCTTAAGTGTCCATTTGCAGGTTGCATCTCAGTCACTGAGCTTTTGTAGTCCTCAAAAAGCTTCTAAGGTAATTGTGACTGGATATCAGATAGTTCTTATTGGGAGAATTAGTAATTCCAGCTGAGTTCCATACATAGTCCACAGATCTTTAAGATGGTTGAGGTCAAGTCCGTCTCCAAGCCCAGTATTTACATACGTTTTCCATTCGAAACCAGTTCTGCTGTGTGTTTTGGAATGTTGGAACACCCATTTTTCTCAAAGTTTTAACCATCTGACCAAACTAGCACCTGTATATGGAAGAAAACTGTGAAGAATGTTCTGGAACCCCAGAATCATCAAGACTCTGGAAACAGATGGACACCAGTGTCACTTTCCACAGTAAATCTGGTTTTACCATGCCGTGAAAAAACAGGCTATCGACTATGATAGAAGGATCTGCCTCAAAACCAACACCAATAAGCTTGGTTTAACCTTTCTGTTCTCTCTCTCTTTGGAGATGGTCGCTTTTCTCTCTGCTCCGGCTCTGCCCCCCCGCAGCAGCTGTGTTCATATCACCTAAACTCTGAAAACTATCTGGTCTCTCAATGCTATAGATCAACTTTTTTTGACGGGAAGGCAGGGAAAAGGAGACCCGTCCTGTCCTGATGGGACACATTTCGTGGGATACACCCTATATTCTTGGAGCAGGTGGAAAATGGTGTGTTTTTCGATTTTGTCAGTCGACGACGTGGAAGATATATACATGTTTGGATTCATAATACTTGGATTTCTGCTAACTGGATTCGGTAGATTTTTGATGTATCGGCAAATTCAGCGGATGTCGGTAGCAATTATGGCCTTGATCAGGTTACCAGCTGCATATGACGCGATCACTAAGGCCGTGAACGAGCAGACCTGTAAGTTGGAGGAGCAGAGCCCCAAGCTGGATGTGCTGGAACGCAGACTGGCTTCGTTGGTTGAACTCAAAGGGGAGATGGGATAAAATATGGATGTGAAATTCGGAAAAAAGCTCAACGAATTTGGAATATTGGATTCGCCACATGGAGCCAGTGATGAAAGGACTTAACACTGACGGAAAAGTTGGTGCAGCTTGTTCTCATAACAAATTGTGTATTTGGCCTCCCCTATCAATAAAACTCCCCTGGATGTTATGGCGAGAGAGCTCAGAGCTGCTCCCCCACTCCCTCCTCCTCCGCGGACATCTGTGGATGATTGACTAAAATTTGAAGCTGCCCAACTGGACAAGCAAACTTCCTCTGAAGAAAGATTTTATGGTCAGACAAGGCAAAGACTGAGCTATTAAGACACAGTGTAAAGATAATATGTTTGAACATACAGTTGAAAATTTCAAACCTAAGATAACCACACATTTTAAAGCAGGGGTCTTCAATTTCAAGCCTTGAGGTCCGGTGTCCTGGAACTTTTAGATGTTTCTCTGGTCCAATACATCTGATTAAAATGGCTGAATTCCCTCCTCAGTATCCAGTCAGGTCCTCCAGAATCCTGCTAATGACCGGATTATTTGACAGATGTGTTGAAGCAGACACACGTATAAAAGCTGGAGGACACGGGACCTTGAGGACCAGATTGTGGCAGTGGTGTACTGCACAAATTTGATGACATAATGAAGATGGAGGACTAATTCCACATTATTTAACGTCACCTCAACTTAAACGCTGAACAGTTACAAATTGGCCTCAGTTGAGTGTTACAACAGGACGATGATCTGAAACACTAGTCATTGCTGGTTTTGGATAAAGCAGGCTATGAGCACAACTCTGAGCACAACCTCAATCCTTATGAAAATACAAGTGCAATGCTTGAAAGCTGGATCTAGCATAAGAAAATAACTAATTTAAATGAACTGTACCAATTGTGGCAAAAAATAATGGTTACATTTCCAGCCAGCATTTTGCCAGAAGAAGTTGATGACCTCAAAGTGTTTTTTTTTTTTTTTTTTTACAACACTTAATGCAGAATACTTAACCAAATAGTAGTGCCAATGTAGTTGCTCAAATGTCTACACATCCCAGACAAAATGCTAGGTTTTTGTGATATACAGCAATAATAAGCCGCTTTATTATCAGTTCAGTAAAATTTCGTTGACAAATAAAAAAGTTTGCTGGAAAAAAAACTGATTATATAACTGTACACACCCTTTAAATTATAATTTGTGGAACCACCTTTTAATTTATACTGAGCATTCAATCTGTTTGGTAGCAGTCCTTCAGTATTCCACTTCATGATTTGTTAATATCTGCCTTCTTTACCTTGCAAACATTTTCCAAATTGAACATGTTTAGGACATCTCTTGTCCACAACACTTTAATTACATACACTACAACAAAGTACCAAAAAGGGTAAGACAAGTTGTGAAAATGTTATATTCTAGCTTTTCTGTCTGCTTATTGCCACACTCATCCTGCACCGCAGCAGTCATATCATCTGATGCACCTATTAGCAGCCTCCCTTGACAGCTCAATCAAGCTCCTCTCCTCTACCTGTTTGCCAGGCTCCTGCAGACAGGCAGTTGCCAGGTTATTTAAAACATTGAGAAAGTGGATATCCAGCGTCTTTTCTTGCCTGACTCCAAGTTTTGACCACGACCACATCTTCACAGATCTTCTCTGTTCAAGCTATCAATACCTATGCCCTCCCAGTCATCTTTTAGCCTGGCCAGCCAGACTGACTTACACTGTGTGTGTTCATTACACAGCTTGTCACTCTGGACAGCCTTAGACTCTCAGGTCTAGTAAGACCAATCACAGCATGGGAGGTGGGAGTTTACAGTGCATCACTCTTAGTGCTAGAATTACCCATAATGCAGCAGCGCTTTTCAGTAACCATAACAGTCAAGATGGCGGCCGCAATAGATCAATGTTTTAATGATGCTATTTATTATTTCCTGAATGAGCTGTGTATCTTTAAATCCATAACAACTGGCTGCTCTAAGAGCTATAACAGAATGTGTTGCTTGGAGTTTGCGTCACATCTTTATTTATTTGGTTTGTTCTAACCTGTTTCTGCTGACCCTGTTAGTCTCGCCTTCAGAATCGAGCTCTACCCGCTGCTTTCCACACTGATGTGCCATGTTTACGCCGTAAGTCAGTCCGGCTGGCCAGGCTAGTCATCAGATACTCTGCAAGACTACTAACATGGTCAAAGGAGTAAATAGAAGCCACTGATATTAAGGCAGCAAAGCTCATTAGAATCACGGAAGGTTTCACCCAAAGTCCAGCCGCTTGAAATTGTACGCCAGATAAAGGGGGGAGGCAGAGGTCTCGTGAGTCTCAGAACCTCCATCCATGAAATAGCAAAGATCCTGTATACATCACAAGGATGACTCCCAATGAAGATCTACTAAATTAATCTCCCAGGTAGCAAAAACTAGGAAGGCCTTGAGGAATCATGATGGAAAGACAAGCTCCTTCATAGTCTCTACCACAGACAGACTGAAACTATGGCTAAAATCAATATGTTCTATTAGTTGGCCAAGGTCACCAGACATGGGCCAAGATGCAGGCTGTTAAAAGATGTCTCTGAAACTGTTTAGTGCAAAATGCTGGCAGGTAAAGTGTCCATGGAACACAATAACTAAGTGGCTGGGATAGTGTACAGGAACATCTGTGCCAAGTATGGGCTAGAGCCCACACACACATCCCTAAACCTAATTGCCCCCCCCCACACACACACACACACACACACACACACACACACACACATATTCATGCCTACTTTCATAGCTGGTGAATTAATTTTCACACCACATAGTCCATACTTATTTATTCTGCCTGATGTAAGATCAAATCATGAACAGGATGAATGCCACATTATTTTTGGAAAAGGTTTTAAAATTACCTATCGTAGCACATTTTTTTACATGTCAAAAACCGTGCATCTTAATTATGGAACACCAAGTGTTAAAAATTAAATAAATAAATACTACATTACTACTACTTGAATAATTAATATATATATATATATATATATATATATATATATATATATATATATATATATATATATATATATATATATATACATATATTTAAAGTGACAATGAAATTGTGAAATAACTGAATGCTTATAAAATTATCATATCATTATCATCATTATATAAAATGTATAATAATAAAATATTTATTTCACATTAATGTTTTTCACAATAAAATAAGTTATTATTGAGGCTTTATTAATTAATTTTGGCAGTTTTTATTTCAAAATGTAAGTTTTTAAAAAGTCCTCTTTTATTTCATAATGACACTTTTCAGCAGAATCACTTCACCTGCCTATCAGCGTCCGTGGGATGGACCTGCGTCCCCATTGGCTTATCCTTAAAAAAGTGATTACGGTAGTTTTTCTTGGCGGCTCCATAAGCAGCTTACTATAGAGCAGGGATCACCAGCCTTTTTGAAACTGAGAGCTCCTTCACTGGTACTGTTTCACACAAAGGGCTACCTGTACTGACCTTTGAACTAACAAGTCAGAGATCACCTTAGCTTCATGTGATATAAACATGTTTTTAATGCTTTTAAATCGGTCTAAATACAAGTATAATTAAAAAGGAAGAGCAACCGAATTAAATGTAAATGTTTAAATACAACTCACTGGCACCCTGTTGGTGACCCTGCTGTTGAGTCTGTCCTGGGCTGCACTCTTCGAAGGCTGTATTTGTAGACCGATGATGTTACAGTGGCCGGCGAAATCTGTAAATTCGGCCTACGAATGTGTCACAGCGAGTTGAATTGAATTTTTAACCAGAAATCACAATGGTGGAGAGGAGTGAAAAGCTGTGAATAAGGTTGGATATTTCTTTGACATAAAAATAACCTAAAGGGAAAAATAATAACCGTGTACAGCCTGGGGCTGGCTGGCCAGCCATCGAGAGCACCGGGAACATAGTCTGACCCGGTCCGCTCAGCAAAGGTTCGGATCACTCTTGTTAACAAAAACAAATCATATCGTTCATGTGGATGACTGGCTCTCACAGATTGCAGATGCGAAAAGACAGACACACCCCTCCTGTCATTTTCTAAGGAGGCTGATGCTCTCTGTCACAGAAGCGCTGTTGCCAGCGACTTTTCTGACCCTTGCAACATTTTCAATAGAGCAACTTCTCGTCTTGTTTTAGTGTTATTGGCGACTTCACGTGAAAGCAGTTCTCCAGTTACTTGAGGGAGCCGTGATTCCCTTTCCACTTCCGCAGTCAGTCTCACAGACAGCTGCTCGGCCTCGTCCTGGCTGCCAGCCCCGCTATGAGACCTCATACCTGCCCGCAGTTGAAGGATTTGAATAGTTGGAAAATTATGTGAGTTTGAATGACTTTTTTACACGAAAGCACTGTCAGTATAGCTGCAAGATCTGGCCCACGATGACCTGGTCCTTCAAAGGATGCAGCCCTGATCTAGGACCTTCAGGCCTGACTCCAAAACTCCACGTTGGATTGCTTTGGTCTGGATAAAGAAGCAGCCAATCACACTGCTCGTCCCGCCCTGTTTCTCTTGATTGGCAGGCGGAGTGATTATGCTGTGTCATTACAAAATAATTCTGAAAAACACCATTATGAAATAAACAAGGGCTTTTTAAAAAATTGCATTTTGAAATAAAAACTGATGGAATTAAATAAAAAATCCTAAACAATAATTTATATTATTGTAAAAAATATCAATGTGAAATAGATTTAATTATACACATTTCTAAAGAGTGAAAAATATTTTATCATAATGAGCTGATAATTTTTTAAGCATTTAGTTATTTCACAATGTTACTGTCACTTTAAATATTTATGTCTTATTTATTCAAGTTGATCATTATTTTGTAATCTTTTATTTATTTATTTCATTTGAACACGTTGGTATTCCATACTTAATAGGGGTGTGTAGAATTTTAAGTGCCACTGTATATATAATTGCAACCGTATGTACAATTTTTACCAAGTCTACAGGTAGGAGAAAATCTACTGTAAATTCAAACTTGTGAGCCTAAGTCTCGCGCTCTTAAATCATTGCAGCTGTATGTTGTGTCCTCCCTGGGAAAGGAATGGCTGAAATGTAGCATGCTCATCATGAGAGCAGGTAAAGTTTTTACCAGTAACCTTAACAGTTAATGGTTAGATGAATAGCATCCCATTGGTATACGAAGTCCTGAGTAGATTATTGGCCAACTCTTAATCTGATGATTTAAATGCCTTACAATGAATAAGCAGGAAATGAAGTGTTTCCTGTGAACATGTCTTGTAACAATTACTCTGTGAATTCTATTTAATCACAGAGGAATTTTTCCAAGTTAAGGAGCACTTAAGTTTTAATTTCCTAAAATACACAATTGGTTTTAGCAGCATTCCATGCATCAGAACACAGACATGATTTTCATAGGGTTACCGTTAGCCCTTCCTCCTGTTGGACTTCAGAACCATCTGCTTTGATGACCTGCCTGTCCTGGTTAATATTTTAGAAGAAGACAAACAGTGTTGTTTGTTGTATTGGCCAATGCTGTGTGTGTAATGGAGGGACTAACATTGTAAGCACCCAAAGTGACCCCAGTACAGTGTGCTGTCTTCAGGGTCTGCCCTGTCTGTCAGGATACTCTGCCTCTTAGTCAATATGCACTCACCCTCTGACTGTTTTCCGTAAGCCACTCCGTGTGGGTGGATGCTGTACGCGCCGTTTGCCATGTTTCTGAAAGTGACGACAATGGTCTCCCCCTCCTCGGCCCTCAGCGTGGGTCCAAGCAGACCTGCAGAGAAGCACATGCTCAAGTTTGGAATTTTGTGGCCAGTTCTGTGCTTCGATGCAATACGAAAACACGCTGGGATAAATTTGGACCCTCTCAGACTTACTGTATATTTATTAATCATTTTACTGTGGTATAAAAGAGTAAAATGTGAGTTCATAGTTTCCTTTTGCATCATCGTAGACAGCTGCACAACAGTACTGGTAATTGCATTGTATTATTTTTTTTATGTTTGTTGTGCTTTTTGAAGAGGAAGCCTGGAAGGAAATTTGTATTTTGGTACAAAATTTGTTAAAATTGAGAATGTAAACTCAGAAATGCAACAGGTGCTTTAACACCTTTTGAATTATGCGTTGCATCACAAAATATCTAGTAGAAATGTATCCCATCAAAATCCATTTTCAAACCTCTGCTAGACAGATGTGGTCAAAAGGTAAGATGTAATATTTTAATGTAATGTCACCAGTTGAACATATCTTACAGGGCTGCAAAAAAACGTTTATTTTTCCTGTTTAATACTTCAATGGTTCAGATCACCAAACAAATTTTATTATGAGACTAAAACAACTGGAGGAATGTAACTCATATAGGTCCTAAAGATGCAAAGCAGTCCCAGACCATCACGCTACCGCCACCATGTTTGTCTGGCGATATAATGTTTTTCTTCCAGAAATGCTGTATGAGTTTCACAACAGATGTAACAGGAAGGACACCTTCAGAAAAGCTCCACTTTTGTCTCATCAGCCTGCAGAACATTTTCCCAAAAGTCTAAGGGATCATGAAGATGTTCAGATTCTTATTTTTTTTACAAATATGAAACTGTCCTTGGCCAGTGTGATGTTTCTTTTGTTCAGGAGTAGTTTTGTCCTTGGAAGTCTCTTCTCCATTCTACTTGTCTCATGATGAATATTCAACACTGACCTTAACAGATGAAGTGAGGCTTGCAGAGCTTTAGATGTCCCTCTCTTTAATTTTGGTTGGCCAGCTATTCTCAGAAGGTTCACAAATGTTCTATGTTTTTTCATTTGTAGATAATGGTTCTTTGGTTTGAGTGTCAAAGACTCATAAATGGCTTTGAAACCTTAGTCAGACTGATAGATTTTTTTGTACTTTGTTTTTCTTCTTTCAGGGTATGATGTGTTGCTTTATGAGCTCTTTTAACCTACTTCATGTTGTCAGACAGGTTCTAATTGAATGATTTTGATTTCTTTATTCTACAGGTCTGGCAGAAATCCGGCCTTGATGTGGATAGTAAAACTAAATTCATTGTTATTGACTTTTTCACATTGATAGCCATTCCCCTTAACAAACAAAATCATTTGTTGTATTTACCCAGGTTTCCTTTGTCAGATTTTAAAAGGTATTGGACAATCTAAAATATTCATTAATGACAAAAAAGGAAAGAAAAATAATATGCTGGGGGCAAATACTTTTCCCCTGCACTGTAATATTCCAGCAGCCTTGGACCACAAAGTCTTCTTCATAGAAAACTTTCCGTTCATCTTAGGAAAACCGTTTGAAACTAAATGTTATAAATAAATGACTCTTGAGGCAGTGTATTGACATGATTCAGGCCAGATGAACTAACTGCTTGTTTGTATAAACCTCAAACCCCACTTACCTAACCAGGGTGGATGACTCTTAGCTTGGCTGAAGTCTTTGTCATACTCCCTGAAAACCACTTTCTTATAGGTTAAATCCATTCTGAGGAATGATGGAAAAATACAAAAAAATAAATCAATCAATCAGAAAACACACAGGAAGGGAATCTCCCATCTAGTCATGGTAAAAACAAATGACCTGCACTTCAGAGTGAAAGTCTTTATAGAACAGGAAATGAGAAAAAAAGACAGATCTGGTCATCATAGATCCAGAGACAACCATCATATGACACAATATACAATATTACTGTCTGAAGTTCACAAAAGTAAAGCATGTGTTTGATGTGATAAAAAATAATCCGGTCCTCAAGCTCCTTTTACATCTAAATTTGGAGATTGGTATCAATGACCTATCAGCATGTAAAAATGAAATATTTGGGTATTGCAAATGTTATTTTCCCCATGTAGTATCAGGTGGAGAGCTGTGGTAATTGGGTAAAATTGGGTTGACAGACTTGTAACACGTATTGCTATGTAATAACTTGATTATAAATGCACAAAAAATGATTACCATAAGTGATAACTTTCATGACCAAAATACTTTGAAAGGACCACAGGATTAGCGAAAAAATTATCATTAAAATCCAAGAGATAAAAAAATACTAGAATATTTTTTTTCCATTGCTTATTGCCCAACTCTCCTGGAACTGACTGTATAAAATTACTTTCCTTTTAATATAAAAATTTCTAATGTAGCTAACACCTGTGTCTAAAGTGAGTGTGTTTCAAAATAGCAAAGACAAAATGATAGGTTAGGACTGCTAAGGAAGAACAAACAAGGACAAAGTGGACAGTTCTAAAACACTATAAATGAGATTACACAATTAACACATCAAATATGAAACAGACAGTTGGGCAGAGCAACACCATTCTTACTGTTTAGAATAAATATCTAGCCAACCTGTTTGCGTCATTGCCAGAATAGTTCCAGTCTTTCTCAACAGCAGCGATGTAATAACGTCTCTCCTTGGATTTATGGAGGTCCCCTTTAACATTTAGGGCTGGCAGAAGGACCAGGACAGACAGGAGACAGTAAGCTCCGGTCCAAGGACAGAGCTTCATGTCTGAGATCAATCCTCCAGCTGAAACTGCTCTGTTCCGCAAGTCTGTAAAGTAGTGTTCTGACAGAAGACTGTGCTCTCTGTTTTATCTGTCACTGACACACACACGCCAACACACACTCACGCACACGTCTGTTTCCAAACATTATGTACCGGGGCAATGAGCTGCGCCTCAGCATAGTTTTCTTCCCTCTTTTAATTGAAGCCGTATGTGTGTTTTATCTTGAATCATCCCTGAGGTTGTACCCATTCCCATCCTTACTGTAAAAGTGTCGTGGGAATGTGTCAAAATTCTTATCACCCATTTTTCTGACCTCAGAATGTCCCTGGAAAGTCAGCCAGTAAACACTTGCTGCAAGTCAAAGAACATTTCCCCATACTGCTTGGGTGTTGCATGGAGGCAGAGAACCCACATGTTTATTTGTGCATATGAATCAGGCTTCTGAGAAATAAACAATTTAGTATACATATATACACATGCCCTGCAATGGACTGGCGACCTGTCCAGGGTGTACCCTGCCTCTCGCCCATTGACAGCTGGAGATAGGCACCAGCACCCCTCGTGATCCCAATAGGGATAAGAGTGTTGGAAAATGGATGTATGTATGTATACATATTGTCTATGTAAATTATTTAATGCATTTAAAACAACAAACAGCAATCAGGTGTTCCATTACCTTATGCTGAGTTAAGATCTTAGATTAATAATAAACAGCTATAAAAATACAAAAAACTTGTTTTCTCAAAGTATGTCTTCCTATAACCTTTGGAGTAAGGCTATGCTATAACTTTAGAGCTTTTCGGACAGCTCATATGGTGATGTCATACCTTTCACTGGTAGATTCTCAACATTTGAGTTACAAAGAGTCACACCTGTGAATGTATTCTAAAGGCAAACCTGTCATGATGCAGCCTGAAGGCTGCATACTGAACATTTCTCGCTCCGTCTCCAGAGCAGTCCAGATTAGGAACACCTGTCAGGCGACAATCACCATGGACTCATTCCACCTGCTCACTCCACCATATAAACCCACCTCAGTTTGTCCATGGTGACCGGTTCGTCTCCAGTCCTCTGAACATCATGCCTGTTCCTGTTCCTGTCTGCTCCCGTCTGCCAGTTCCTGTACCCCCTGCAACCTCCGTCTGGTAAATGACTCTAGCTTTCATCATCCACTTCTTGCTGCTTCAATAAACTCTAGGTTCTAGGTTCATCCAAGACAGATCATGACAAAACCTTAGACACCGCTTTCTTGTGTTGCTGCATGGAAAACCCCAAATTTACCAGCCAAAATGTCAGGAAGAGAACTTGTTCTCTTCACAAGTCTGGTTCATCCTTGGATCCAATTTCCAGATGCCTATCGGTGCCACATTCATCTGTTAAAATAATTATGTGCAAGTATAAACACCATGGTAATGTCCAGCTATCACACTGTCCAGTAAAGAGATTGGTTCTGTTTCCCAGAGATGAATGTATTTTGAACAAATAGCTAAAAAAGTTAAAGAGCTTGTAAAGATGTTGGCTAAAGCTGGTAGGGGTGTTCTTATCCATGGTGAAACATGTTGTGTACTTGCATGGGCTGAAAGGCCACTCAGTTACTAAGAGGCCCATCCATCATCCATCCATCCATTCTCTTCCGCTTATCCGGGGTCGGGTCGAGGGGGTAGCAGCTTCAGTAGGAAGGCCCAGACGTCTCCAGCCACTTGGGCTAGTTCCTCCGGGGAAATCCCAAGGCGTTCCCAGGCCTGCCGAGAGACATAGTCCCTCCAGCGTGTCCTGGCTCTTCCCATGGGTCTCCTCCCGGTGGGACGTGCCCGGAACACCTCACCAGGGAGGCGTCCAGGAGGCATCCTGACCAGATGCCCGAGCCACCTCAACTGGCTCCTCTCGACGTGGAGGAACAGCGGCTCTACTCTGAGTCCTCCCCGGATGACTGAGCTCCTCACCCTATCTCTAAGGGAGAGCCCAGACACACTATGGAGAAAACTCAATTCGGTCACTTGTATCCGGGATCTCGTTCTTTCGGTCTTGACCCAAAGCTCATGACCATGGATAAGGGTAGGAACGTAGATGGACCGGTAAATCGAGAGTTTTGCCCTTTGGCTCAGCTCTCTCTTTACCACAATGGACCGGTACAGCACCCGCTTCACAGCAGATGCCACACCAATCCACCTGTCGATCTCCCGCTCCATCTTCCATGTAGCAAGAGGCCATGAAGCCATTATTTGGAATGCAACATAGAAATGCCCAATTACAGTTTGAAAATTAACTACTGGACAAAGACCTTGCATTTCTTTGGCCATAATGACAGCCATTACACTTGGAGGAAAAGGAGGAAGCTTGCACCATCCCTGCTGTGAAGTCCGGATGTGGTAGTGTCATATTGTGAGGGCTTTTTCAAGCTGTTGAACTAGGGGTTAAGGCTACTCTTTACCCAGACCCACTGCACAGAGGCATCCTCCGAAGGCTCTGAGTGAAAAAAACGGTGAAACTTCCTGTACATTTCTTGTTTATTAGTATCATAATAACCTTTATAAACAATTCAAGTCCAGTTACCGTCCCCACCACATAACTGAAACCACTCTCATAAAAATCACTAATGATCTGATGACAGCTGGCTCTGGTCTACTTTCTATTCTCATTCTTGTGTGCAGCCTTCGATACAACTTCTCAATCCTTACTTCTCCACAGACTATCCCCAATTGTCCATCCCTAACATCCCTCTTGATTGATTTAATTCTTATCTTACTGGCCATTCAGTTCATTCAACTTAATACTTCTGGTTCCTATTCCTTGTCTTAGGACCTGACATGGTCCTCACACATCGACACCATCTATAAGAGGCCCAGCATCTTAAGAAGTACAACCTTCCTCATGAGCTACTGACCATCTTCTACGTTGCCATCATTCAGTCTGTCTTGTGCTCATCAATCTCTGTGTGGTTCAGTTCATTCGCAAAACTGCATTGAACATTTAGAGCTGCAGAGAGGATCATCAGGACTAACCTACCATCCAGTCATGGCCTGCACAGGTCAAGGGCCAGAAAAAAGACTGTTAAAATAGCTGTTGATTCAACTCATCCTGGTCACAGGTTATTTAGCATCTGATGAACCCTTTTACAGTCAGGGTAGAGAGCTATTCTGCTGAGGGAGAAAAAAATCCCCTGTACTTACTGCTCCTGTTCTTACCTTTGTCCCTTGAAAATATATTTTCTGATATAGATTGTAGTCCACTGCCTGTTTACTCTTACTTGTCTGTTTCAGTTTCTTTACACGATGCAAGTGTTGGAATCAGAAGTCAGATTCCTTGTTTGAACCCTCAAACTTGGCAAAATAAAGTTGATTCTGAGTCATTGGCTGTCTCCAGGATCTAATTAAAATTCTCCTTCTCACATATAAAGCCCTTAATAATCAAGCTCCATCATACATCAGAGATCTGATTGTTCCGTATGTTCCTAACAGAGCACTTTGCTCTCAGACTGCAGGTCTACTGGTGGTTCCTAGAGTCTCTAAAAGTAGAATGGGAGGCAGATCCTTTAGCTATCAGGCTCCCAAGTTTTAGTCCATGATGTAGACACCCTGTCTACTTTAAAGACCAGGTTTAAAACTTTCCTTTTTGATAAAACCCCTCCTTAGAGTGGCTTAGGTTGTCCTAAGCTATCTCTGTAGTTATGCTGCTACAGGCTTATGGGCCTTTCAGACAGGACACAATGTGCTGCGCTTGCCACGAGATTCAGCACAGCACTATGCTGGCTCTGCAGTGTGCTGGCTGGGTTGCCAGTCGCTTGTTTTGTTGTCAGCAGCAAATATGCATCAGTCCCATGTACTCAGGTAACTCCTTTTTTTCAAGCAACCAAGACAGTGTGAAGTACATATTCATGATGGCTCACAATCCTTTGTTTAAAATGTTTTTTATTAACTTTAATTTTATTCTCATTCATTAATCAGCCAATTGTCCAAAGTAATTTTATGCTGAAATAGAAATATACTACTAAATAAAATTAATTGATGACAAATACTGTTTGTATAATTTATTAGTAAAACTTTTTACTACTGAAACACTTACCCTATAACTTTCTGAGCAAAGTTTAAATAAATTTATTTGTAGAGAATAATAATAATGAACGAATCAAGCACTGACATTAGATATCTGACTGATAAATTCTGTTTTAACTCATTGCAGAAAGTCAGCGAGAGTTTGAAAGCAATGTGTCAGGAGACAGGCATTCTCTATCTGCATAGGGACAGAGAACATCAGCTAAAAGCTGATCCAGCTAAGTCCTCGCGTAAAAACCTTTTAAAAGTTACTGTTTTTGTCACAGAAAGCATTATATACTTAACTTTATTCATAGCTTTTACTCCTCTCTGCCATTGCTGTTTCCATTTGACTGATTCTCTTCAACCCGGAATGGGATAGAATGGGCAATGAAGGATACACCGGACCCATCCTTCAAATCGGCGAAAAGAAGTACACATTGTCGGCCGCATTTGAAGGAGCCTTTTAAGGAGTTGGAGGACAGCCTCCATCTCAGCGCTGTGATGTAATAGGCCTACAAATGCGGTCTTTGAATCATGCAGCCTCTGAATTGAGACACACCCACAAAGACTACATTCCCTACATTCTCCTGCAACTCTCCAATTTTGTATTATTTGCTGTCATTTCAAAGTTTGTGTTTTTTGTCTCTTTTGTTCTGTCGATAGTAGCTACCGTTTTGTTTAACTGTGACACTGTCCAGGAGGGGAGCATTACCTGGGCTACAATTGCCAACAATTCATGTTCTCCTTGGCTTTCCCTGTCTTTCAGTGTTTAAGCCTGTTTCTATTCCAGTAATAGCTATTGGTTAAGCTTTGACTTCATTTCTGTTTGTGCTCTCCGTCATACTATTGACTTGAAACCTGGTTCAGAGATTATCTGCTTAGCTATGTTTCTCTCCTAGATGACGCCACCAAAGAAGCTACTACTTGCCATTACATTTTTACTTTTCTCCCACATAAAAAGTACTCCTAAATATGCTTCTGTATTATGTTTTTGCATATAATTGTCTTGTCAAACTCCCAGTTGGTAGAATCAGATAGCTGTTCACAGTGAGCCTGGTTCTGTTTCTGCTGGAAGTTTCTTCCTGTTAAAGGAGAGTTTTTCTGCCCACTGTTACTTCATGCATGCTCAGTATGAGGGATTGCTTCAAAGTCAGCAATACAATCGACTGCTTGCTGTTATTACATGTTCATCAATGCGAAAAGTCAATGACTTAATGCGACCTGCTGGGTTTCATTTGATAGAAAATGATTTAACCAGTTGGAAAATTAAATTAAACTTGACTACATTGTTTGATAACAAGGATCAATTTGGAATGGATGTACTTGACTTGGAATCTGTTTGTATGATTCAATTGAATAGACTTTGTTAAGTGCCTTGAGATAATTTTTTTTTAATTGCTGCTATATCAATAAACTGAATAAAATGAGCTCAGGTTGAAGTCCAGAATACCTTTAAGCCAAATGAGGGGTCCAACAGAGACAAGGTGAGAACAGGGAAATCCAAAAACAAGAACCTGGTCAGAGAATTGGCAAACTGGCAAAGAAGAACGTTGATTATCTACTCAGGAATGGTATTCAATAATCTGGCAACATGAGGCTGTGAGAAACCAGTATATAAAGGCAGGTCAGCAGGTGAATCGAATCAGCTTAATTGTGCCGTTATGGTAGAGCATCACATGTGCAGCAGATCACAATAATTACAATGTGCAGGAGGTGAATGAGGAAGAAGACTGAGGGTGCCTATGTAGGCTGTCAATGTGTTTATTACATAGTAAGTTAAAAATTAAAGTATGTCTGATTCTGATTTAAGCACAACATTATTCACATCCCTGTGAAGTATGAGACAAATAATGAGACAAAACTTGTTAATTCAACCAAGAAGTTTGTTTCTTCTTATAAGTGAAATAAGCATTGTCTAAATATAATAAAACAATGTTAAAGGAGTAGCAATGTTGAACATTTTTATTCAGATGCTCCTTGCAACTGCTGGCAAGCTCTTTGCATGTCTCCACAGGTATTTTTTTGACAATTTATCTTTGGTGATGAGATCCAAGTTGTTGAGGTGGGAGGACCACTTTGCCCTGACGCTAATCTTTTACTCCTCCCACAAGTTAACCCAAAGGCAGGGTTATGAACAATTTTGGAAGTTAAAGTTTCAACCTAAATGGATCTTTCAAATGGACAATGAGATAACGCACATCACCAAATTGCTTAAACAGAGATTTGAAACGTAGCAATCAAAAAACTTTGGTCACATAGAAAAGTTGTGGGCGGAGCTAAAACTACGTGTGAGCAAGGCGACATGCAAATCTGACTAAGTTACCCCTGTTTGATCAGGAGGAATGGGTCAAAATTCCAGCAGACTACTGTGAGAAACCTGTGGAAGGACACCCAAAATATTTGACTGAAGAAAAACATTTAATGGCCAGTCAACCAGGAGCCAGTAGTATGGAAGCCTCGCTTCTGTTAGTCTGTCAGTCCAGGGCAGCTGTACAATGTAGCTCACAACCGTGAATAAATGGGTGAATGACTGAATGTAGTGTAAGGTGCTTTAGAATCCTTTATTAGGTACCCCATGCTAGTAACGGGTTGGACCCCCTTTTGCCTTCAGAACTGCCTCAATTCTTTGTGGCATAGATTCAACAAGGTGCTGGAGGGATTCCTCAGGGAGTTTGGTCCATATTGACATGATGGCATCACACAGTTGCCGCAGATTTGTCGGCTGCACAACCATGATGCGAATCTCCCATTCCACCACATCCCAAAGATGCTCTATTGGATTGAGATCTGGTGACTGTGGAGGCCATTTGAGTACAGCGAACTCATTCTCATGTTCAAGAAACCAGTCTGAGATGATTCCAGCTTTATGACATGGCGCATTATCCTGCTGAAAGTAGCCATCAGAAGTTGGGTACATTGTGGTCATAAAGGGATGGACATGGTCAGCAACAATACTCAGGTAGGCTGTGGCGTTGCAACGATTGGTACCAAGGGGCCCAAAGTGTGCCAAGAAAATATTCCCCACACCATGACACCACCACCACCAGCCTGAACCGTTGATACAAGGCAGGATGGATCCATGCTTTCATGTTGTAGACGCCAAATTCTGACCCTACCATCCGACTGTCGCAGCAGAAATCGAGACTCATCAGACCAGGCAACGTTTTTCCAATCTTCTATTGTCCAATTTCGATGAGCTTGTGCAAATTGTAGCCTCAGTTTCCTGTTCTTAGCTGAAAGGAGTGGCACCCGATGTGGTCTTCTGCTGCTGTAGCCCATCTGCCTCAAAGTTCGACGTACGTACTTCTGCCCACCTTGGTTGTAACGGGTGGTTATTTGAGTCACTGTTGCCCTTCTATCAGCTCGAACCAGTCTGGCCATTCTCCTCTGACCTCTGGCATCAACAAGGCATTTCCGCCCACAGAACTGCCGCTCACTGGATGTTTTTTCTTTTTCGGACCATTCTCTGTAAACCCTAGAGATGGTTGTGCATGAAAATCCCAGTAGATTAGCAGTTTCTGAAATACTCAGACCAGCCCTTCTGGCACCAACAATCATGCCACGTTCAAAGTCACTCAAATCACCTTTCTTCCCCATACTGATGCTCGGTTTGAACTGCAGGAGATTCTCTTGACCATGTCTACATGCCTAAATGCACTGAGTTGCCGCCATGTGATTGGCTGCTTAGAAATTAAGTGTTAACGAGCAGTTGGACAGGTGTACCTAATAAAGTGGCAGGTGAGTGTATATATATATATATATATATATATATATATATATATATATATATATATATATATATATATATATATATATATATATATATATATATATATATATAAAGCCCTTTATATATATTTTCTTGTTTTTATATATATTAAAACAAGAAAATCACTAAAAATAGTTTTATAAACTCACCTCTGTTTAAAAACATTACTTTTGTCCAAAGTTATTAAGAGCTCTTAGGGACCAAATGGCTCTCCAATACCCAACCACAAACTAACTTCACCGCGGTTCTGACCAGACAACACACACTGTACGAGCAAACATATTTATCTATGATTTGTTTCCGTTCCGTCAATTTTGTATCTGGTCTGGGGACAGTTTTAGAAAGTCCTACAAAGTCCTACGCTCCTTTACGTCTGTCACGTGCCTGTTACTGACATGACGTCATCACGCCACCTGCGTCCTCAACGCGTACGCCCAGTAATACGGAAGTGCTGCCTGTTTTGTTTTGACGGAATATGATGCTTGAGCTATGCTTCGGAAAAAAGGGCCAATAGGAAGAATATCTGGTACGTCGTTGTAAATTGAGACACTTTCACTTTTTATTAGTAGAAGCTTTTACTGAAAATATGTAGTTTAATTCTACTGTTGCTTTAATGTAGCGCCACAGCTGCAATGCTATGCTAACAGCACAGAAAAACATCCTCTCCTACCGTTTTAATATGATCAGATCAGCGTTTCTCCCGTAGTTATTTTAAAGATGTTTTTTAATAGTTTTGTTGATTTTAAGTTTTCGCTGGGAATTCTTTTCTGTCTCTCTTAAAACAGAAAAACTCGGCTGTGTAGTCTTTCTAAAATGCGTCTGTTTTGGTCTTAAACAGATTATATTACGTAGAGTGGGACACCATGGAGTGAGATCAGCTTGACTTTCAAGCATAGGTTGACTGATCCTGAAAGCTAGAGAAGGTGATGATGGTTGATATTTCTATTAGGGCACTGACAATACAATTATCCACTCCCTCTTTTAAAGTCCAATTATTCTGTCATTTAAATACTGGCCCATGTGCTTAGTTTTCTTACACGAGACAGATTGAAAGGCATCTTTTGGTGACCTAGTATTCCGGCTGTAGATGATGCAAAAAGTTGATTTCATTTTCGGTCCCTTATACAGTAATGCATCGAGCTCATTGATTGTCTTACAGATTTTAAGACCTGAACCCAGACCAGGTGGAACTGCTAAGCTTCCAGTGATCCAGCCACTTGGAGCCATGGTGTGCTGCTACTCCTGCCCCAGGCTCTGCTCCCGTTCCTCGCTCTACACTCTGGCGCTGGGCTTGGGCTTTGTTACATTGGGGACCAGTCGCATTGTGCTGCTCAAATTCTCTGCCAATGCTGGTGAGTTACAGAGAATGTAACCAGTAGGATGTGTTTTTTCCCCAGCAGGAGCATGAACAGGGAAAAAATTGGACTGCCTCTTTCGTAGGTGACATGTCTTACAGCTTGTTAATCTTTTTTTTTTGGTTTTATTTTCAGAAAACAAGTATGACTTCCTCCCTGCATCTGTTAACCTGTTTGCCGAGGCTCTTAAGCTGCTCTTCTGTCTGGTTATGTCGGTCAGAGTGATAGTCAAAGGTAAACATCTGTGTCATGGTATTTACATGGGTGTGCTGATCATTCATTTCTAACATTTAACATTAATAATGTTTGTTCCTGTTGAAAAGTACCTTAAGATGCCTTATAAATAGTCTCTAAAGATGATCAGAAGGAGACCTCACATTTCAGGAGAGGAACCAGTATGATCTAAAGCTACATTCACTTTGCAGCTCTTGGTGCTCATTTCTGATTTCTTGCTGAAATTGGATTTTTTTTTAAGCGGCCGTTCATGCTACTATTAAATGCGACTGCCATCAGACTTCTGTCTGAAAGGCTCAAGACTGCAAAGCGGCTGTCATGCTTGCAATAACAGAGTTGTATGAGGAGGACATTTGGACACTGAGGCCAATACCCTTGTGTGAAGACGGGCAGTTTCTCTTCACAACAATGGCTTCCTTTACTCCCATCTCAAACCAACTTTCCTCTTTATCCGGATGCGAACATCTTCATTCCTAAAAGAGTGACTGCTGGCTTACACCACAGAATCTCTGTCTGATGATGTTGCTCTTCTGTGCTGGGCCATTCTTTTGGCCAGTGGCTTCTTTATTTTCTCGGATGTACAACTGGTCACAGTCCTCCTGGCACTTAAAGCTAGAGTTGGTGATTTTTCCAGAAGTTTCCCCAAGTCCCTTTTTGAATAACTGCACATGCGCAAGCCTGTCTAAGCTGCTCTTCCACTCTCCTGGGGGATTGCATGAAAACAATCTCCCAAATCCATTCTGATCTTTTTTCTTTCTACTGAGACAAGCATTTCGTCTGGCAACTAAACACAAGCTGTGAAACATGCTTGTAAAACAAGATGGCGGCCCCGCCTTTGTAAACAATGACAATATAGCAAAAGGTTTGCTGCTAGAGCTAAGAACAGGCTTCACTTCCCAAGTGTAACTTCAGACTAACTTAAAACAATAATAAATCAAAGTGCCTCGTCTTATGGTAATAGAAAGTTTCCTCTTTACAGTATTTTGACAGGATGTTTTCCTAAACATATATTCAGCATTGCATGTTATTCTCTTCATGGGAGCCCAGGATTGCATTTGTCATATATTGCTCTGTTCGTGCTGGCGGTTCGGCACAAACAGAGCGATGTGTAGGTACCTGACTTTTGTGAAGCGTATGCTATCAATTAGAGCGGAGTCTATAAACTAGACCCTTTCACCAAAATCGGTGAATATCAACACAGAAGTGTAGTTGATTATATTCAAAAGGAATGCTAAAGGATGTAGAATTTTTCAGGATTACAACTTTCTAAAAACTGTACCTCGCCCTGATAACAGCAACAGGTTAATGGCGTTTTTTTTTCTTATGTTGGCAATAGTTACCTGTAATGAAACCTCTACCGCTATCATCACTTTGCATCAAATTGTCCTCCAACAACAAATGTTTTTCTACATAATCAAGTTTCCTCTGATGCAGAGCGTGCGGTGGGAGCTCATCTAGCATGCATTATGTAAGTAGTAAATGGCCTGTACTTGTAAAGCGCTTTCTAAAGTCCAGAGGACTCCAAAGCCATTTACACAACATTCAGTCATTCACACGCTGACGGTGGTGAGCTCCATTGCAGCCTCACCTACCCTGGGGCAGACTGACAGAAGTGGGAATCCCCTACAATCAGTACCACTGGGCATTGCTGGTGAGGTGTTTTGCCCAAGGACAGGACTGAGCCAGTCGGGAGTGGGGTTATGAACCGACAACTCAATGGTTACAGGATGAACTCCTAACTCCTAGCGCCACCTTTGTGTGGTGAATACTTTAAAGAAGTATAAGGGTGGACATCAGAAGACTGCTGCAAATGTATTTTTGCTGAAGAATCCTTCTGATTGTTCGAGACATCTGGAAAATCATTTGAAGAGGAACCAGTCAGAACTATCATGGTCACGACAGGAAAGCATCCTGATACAGGCCGCGTGTGAAAAAAAAGAATCACAGAGAATAACAAAAGAAAAAGGAATAACAGAAAAAAAACAATCAATCTAAGAGATTAGGCTTTCTCACACATCTGTCCAAGGACATGGCTGTGAATAAAGAGTGGGATCTCTGGTAAAATGGGAAAACGCATCACAAAGTGATGATCACAAAGGGGCTTGAAGAGCATGATGTAACAGTTTGGGCCTGTGATCTGAAAACTCCCCAGTTCTTAAAGCTATTTAGAACCTGAAGGGCAAGTACTAAAACTCGCTAGTGAGATGTTCCAAAGAACTGCATCAGTACGTCACTATAAACATCTTTTTCTGTTCGTTTGGACCCGGCGTTTATAGATTCTAAAATAGATCACGGCCCACTGAGACTGTAAATCAGCAGAGATCCTGGTTGCCCAATCAGCCGTACTGTGCTGGCTTTTCTAATATGACTTCATAATGTGGCTAATTACCAGAGACCTTCAGTGGAGGGGACTCAAGCACTAAGCAGGGAGTCTAATTAATTTGGATCAGAAGCTGAATTTGAAAGACTGTAACACTTGGCAGTGCTGAGCATTAGTGAGCGTACAACAGTTTACACTTCCTGTCATGTGGCATAAAATGTGTGAGTAGCTCTCAGTGTAATCATATTGTAACTTTCAACAGAAGCAGTTACTTCTAGTTTTGTGCACCATTTTAAGTCCAGCACATTTTGGCCCTCTGACATTTTACAATTTTTTTTTACCTTATCAGCGTCTGTCTGGATCTGGCATGTTTTTATCATTATTACAGTCTGACTTGATTCTACTTAGTCAGAGGTTTTGTGCAGACTTTTCAGTCTCTGAGGAGAATATTTAATGCTATCAACCTCCATGAGATGGTAATTGATGGAAAAAATATTGGTAGCATGTTTTCAGTCAGCCAATGAGCTGTCAGCCCAGTTCTTATGAGATGTGGCTGTTTTTGTTCTCAGAGGGAAGATCATGCAGAGATCTGGGCTGCGCCTCCAGCGCCTCCTTCCTGATCTCTCTGAAGTGGGCTGTCCCTGCGTTCCTCTACTTTCTGGACAACCTCATTATCTTCTACGTGATGACCTACCTGCAACCGGTGGGTAAACAGTTAGATGCGTAATCTCTTCACACAGTGCCTTACGGAGGTGTTCGGAACTTATTTTAACTTTCCTCATTTAGTCACATTACAACCACAAACTTCCGTGCATTTTATCCGGATTTTATTTGATAGACCAACACCAAGTAGGACGTCATTAAAGTGGAAGGAAAAATAATTATTGTTTTAAGATTTCAAAAAAAACTCTTTAAAGTGATGGGCATTTGTAGTCAGCCCCCCTTAACTCATTTGTATCGTGAATTGGCTCTATATACAGGACTGTCTCAGAAAATTAGAATAATGTGATAAAGTTCTTTATTTTCTGTAATGCTATTAAAAAACATGAAATGTCATACATTCTGGATTCATTACAAATCAACTGAAATATCGCAAACCCTTTTATTGTTTTAATATCGCTGATTATGGCTTACAGCTTAAGAAACCCAAATATCCTATCTCAAAATATTAGAATATCGTGAAAAAGTTTACTAGTAGGCTATTCAACTAATCACTTGAATCGTCTAATTAACTCGAAACACTGCAGGGTTTCCCGAGCCTTGAAAAACACTCAGCTTGGTTCAGTAAACTAAATCACAAGTATGGTAGTGGTTAAGAGATGACATAAGATTCTCACAGTAACTGGTGTACTGACCATGGCATTACTGTCCTTGATTGGCCTGCCAATTCCCCTGACCTGAACCCCCATAGAGAATTTGTGGGGTATTGTGAAGAAGAAGCTGAAAGACACCAGAGCCAACAATGCAAATGAGCTAAAGGCCGCTATTGAAGCATCCTGGGCATCCATAACACCTCAGCAATGCCACAGGCTGATTGCCTCCATGCCACGCCGCATTGATGCAGTAATCTGTGCAAAAGGATTCCCAACCAAGTACTGAGTGCATTAATGGACATTTTCAAATGTTTGATTTTGTTTTGCTGTTATATATATATCTCTTTTTTTTTACTTGGTCTGAAGAAATATTCTAATATTTTGAGATAGGATATTTGGGTTTCTTAAGCTGTAAGCCATAATCAGCGATATTAAAACAATAAAAGGCTTGCGATATTTCAGTTCATTTGTAATGAATCCAGAATGTATGACATTTCGTGCATTTAATTGCATTACATAAAATAAAGAACTTTATCACAATATTCTAATTTTCTGAGACAGTCCTGTAAATAAAATTGAATTGAATGGAACTCCAATACCCCTAAATAAAATGTATTGCAACCAATTGCCTTTAGAGATCGCCTAAACAGTAAATAGAGTCCCCATGTGTGTAATTTAATCTCCGTACAAATGTAACTATTCTGTTTCTGGCTTCAGAGGTTTATTGGAGAACATTAGAGCAGTGGGTCCCAACCCTGGTCTTCAGCGACCACTGTCCTGCATGTTTTAGATGTGTCTCTGTTCCAGCACACCTGATACCTCCACTGCAGCCATCAAGTGCTCCAGAAGCCTCTTAATCATCCATTCATTTAAGTCTGGTATGTGCCGGCCGGGAGACACCTGAAACACGAAGGACAGGGGTCCCTGAGGACCATGGTTGGGAACCACTGCATTAGAAAACCAGCATGGTCATGAAGAGCAGTGGGAGCTTTGAACCGTTTTCTGTTCAGTGAGATAATTTGTGGGCTAAAACCCGATTTTTTTTGTATGCATTTTAAACATTGTTTTTTTTTTAATGCTTAAAAAGCCTCCTTCATTCATTTATTTCTGAGGGTCTGCAGGGTTTCATACAATGACTGTTTCTCTTCTGGTTTCCAGGCCATGGCAGTGTTGTTCTCCAACTTCGTCATCCTGACCACAGCTGTTCTCTTTAGAGTTGTTTTAAAGTAAGTGGGCGCTGCCCAACACAACATTTCCCTGTTTGTTCCTAGTCTAAGATATGACTATTCATACAAAAAGTAAAGGTGCTTTTCCATACCTTGTTTTTGCGTGACCTTGTTCAATAGATGTCCTTAAACTGGTGTTTGGCAGCTTCAGACTCAACGCTGTCCCAAAGCACAGACTCTCTTAATAGTGGAATAAAAGATTTTAATGCTATGCTCCAACTTACTACTTTGAATGATTCATTGTTTTGTCAAACTGGACACGTTTCCGTTCTCCTTCAGGAGGCGCCTGTCTTGGGTTCAGTGGGCATCTTTAGTTATCCTTTTCCTGGCCATCGTCTCCTTGACAACAGGATCAGGGGGCAGCCAGAACTCCATAGCGGTGCCAGGCCTCCACTCAAATCCCCTCTCCACCCCCTCCAACTCCTGCATTCTCTACACCCAGCTCCTGGAGCAGATGAAAAACAGCAGGTAAGAGGCATCTATTAACTACATTAAATAAGCTTTAGTTGAAGAGGGAAAAACAGGAAAAAGCTGCATCTCCTCTAAGGAAAATAGGACTTTTTTAATCCGTCCTTCAGTTTTCTGGGTTTTGGTTGGGCAGAGGGACTAACGTCTTTCAAGAAAAAATAGTTATGCCTTTAAAAGAACTGAGGGTCTCATGCAGAAGGGCCTTCACATGGGGTATACCTAGCACTAAAATAAAAAAATCACTTGAAGTTGCAATGGCCTCTCCTTGGCCTGTTGACCAGTTAGGGAAATACAGTCCAGCAATCACAGATTTGATAAAATCATCAAACAGTAAAACAGAAACTACAAATGTAATGCTACCTTCAGCTTGTAACAACAGATCCTGGCTGCTAACGTCATCTAGCTAAGCTGTTAAAATAGGCTATCATTCACTCACACTCTTCACAACATAAGATACTCTGAGGTAAAAGGGAATTGATTTAACCATCTTTACCTGCTTACCTGCTTCTCTACCGGTGCAGCACCTGCTTGTGCTGCACCGGTAGAGAAGTTCAGTATTTGGATACGTTTCATTGAAAGTGGTTGGAGGTCTGTCAAATAAGGAGAAACAACAGGGGCACAAAGACCGTGGTTTCTGTTTTGTGAATTTTAATTTTAAATCCAGAGCATTAGCAGTCTCCTGTATGGCCATATCCAGCAGTTTGTTGTTGTGAAACCTAAAATGAACCAATTGAGCCCAATAAGGTATCTTGTGGGGGAAGCTTGGAGCTCTTAATAGGCCAACAAGATCCTGACGTGACTAAACGACGAGTTTACTCACCATTCGCAGCCCAGACAAAACCACTCAATTTATTCAATTAATTTGAATATTTAATGGAGTTTTAAGCGCTACTTATTACTCTAATACAGTAAAATATTTGGCTATCCAAACATTTCCATCCTATTTTGAGACAGTTGTGACAAATTACTTAATCATTTATTAATTGAATTTGTAGATTACTTATGTTTTAATTATATAAATGCTCATAAGATTAGTTGGGTCTCAACTTCTATAAATCCGTCTTTAGTCAATTCTTCTCCCTTCTCAGGAGCTCTACGGATGATCCTTTAAGAAACCAAAGAGATTTTTCTGTGTTTGTGAGGATTCATAATTTAGCTAAAATCAAAATGAAATTTGATGCTTAAGTTAAATGTAGAGTAGATGATTTTTCCAGAAATATAAGTAAGAAACACCCAAGTCCCTTTTTAAATAACCATGCATGCGCACGACCGTCTTAACTCCTCTTCCGCTCCTCAGGCGGATTGCGTGAAAAAAATCACCCAAATCCACTCTTTTCCTATTTCTTTCTACTGAGCCCTTCCTCTTCTTCTCATAAACATGAATGCAGTTGGCTGCTTGCAACTCTCAGCTATGTTCAAAGTATACGGTGAGAGAAGTTGCGCTACAATGAACAGCTAACACTGAAGCTAACCGCTAAGCTAACCAGATACATAAACACTGGGAGTGCGGATGTGCAGCCAGCAAGTGGAAACTAAGAATAAACGAGCACGCACACTGGCGTTACATGAGCGTGTCAGAATGATTGGCATGTGGGACGACCAATAGATGAGGCGATGCCCTTGGATGTTGAGGGACAGAGGGGGGCGAGAGCAGGACGAGACATGAAGGCATCTGATTGGTTCTTTCCATTTGGACCGAATGACAGGATTGGTCAGAGTTTTTACAGGCCTGCAGCTCTGACAGAGATTTAATTTTTTACCATCCTTTTTCTGAATGCATAATGTATTGACTACTGTCAGGATGGAAGGACCATTTGACTTATTATAACAAAAAGGGTTCTGAACAGGATTACCAACTATAGCTTTAAAATTGTGACATTGATGAGAACTGAAAACCAACAAAATCAAGAATTAGATATGACTAACCAAACCAATCTCTTTTCACTACTGATTAATAAAACGAACAAGGTCACATAAATGCAAAACTAATTCCAGCCCACACATTACTGATTAAAGAAGGAATAACAGGGAAATGAACACTGAGAACAGCCCTCCTTAAACTGATTAAAAACCCAAGAATTACCTAAAGCTTATTGGTTTCGCAGAAGCCAAAATAAGAGTTTTATGGCCCAGTACTCAATATGAATCCTTAACTTTAATCTAAAGGAGAACCTCTCAGAACCTTAGTGGTCATCCAACCTTGCCAGTACCAGACAATCGCCAGGCACAGAAATATTGGGAGAGCACCTGCCAAGAGGTTTGGTTTGTTCTATTAGCGGCCACGCACTCGGCCCTCGTCTCTTTGTCAGCCGGATCTGAGAGAATCTCTCTCATGTCTAACATTCAGGTAACCTGCATGGGTTAGAGCTTGCTTTAACTAAATCTATGAACCTCACAGGCTCAATAGGATCTGTAAACGCTTCTCTGGTTTCAAATCTCAGTTGTCTGTGTTTCACTAAACTATAAAGAACCAAATGGGGCTCTTCTGTTAGCCATCACACAACAGTACCCAGGAGCAACACATTTGTCTGCTCTACCAAACGGTCCAACCATCTTGATGATATTTGTCCCTGACGAGAACTGAAAGATGGCCCACAAATTACCGAGGCCCTCGTAGTTACAACCTGTTCCCGCTGTAGTGAGCTTGTTGTCCCTGTTGTGTGCAGCGCCTCTGAATCGTGGACGTCGTCGCTGCCCGGTCAGGCCTGGAGGGACAGGATAGTGGGGAAGATGCAGTCTCTAGGTGTGGGTCACATCCTGCTCATCCTGCAGTGTTTCATCTCTGCCATGGCCAACATCTACAACGAGAAGATTCTCAAAGAGGGCGACCAGCTTACGGAGAGCATCTTCATTCAGAACAGCAAACTGTGAGGATGGGATGGAGGAAACATTAAAGCAGCAGGAGCGCCGTGTTCTGTGATGGTCCTCATCGGGCTTGGCTGTACGTTTTTTGTTTTTTTGCAGGTATGTCTTTGGCGTGGTGTTTAATGGTCTGACTCTGGGGCTCAGCAGTGACGCTCGAGGACTCACCATTCACTGTGGCCTTCTCCACGGACATAACATTTACTCTTTGGCATTGGTGCTGGTCACTGGTGAGTACTGACAGATAGTGCTGCAGCCTGAGGTCCACTGAGCATCAGGAGAAAGTCAGATTAATCTTTTTCTTCTCTCTTAGCTGCCCTGGGTTTATCTGTTGCCTTCATCTTAAAGTTCAGGGACAACATGTTCCACGTTCTGACGGGCCAGATCACCACCGTACTAGTCACCGGATTCTCGCTCTTCCTGTTTGACTTCCGCCCCTCGCTGGACTTCTTTCTGCAGGCCCCCATAGTCCTGCTAGCCATTTTTATTTACAACGGCAGCCGACCAAAAGACCCAGAGTACAGCCTACAACGGGAGAAGCTGCGGGTCATCAATGGAGAGGTGTTCGAGAGGTCCAGAGGGGTAAGCAGCAGACGGCAGCACACTAACACGGTGCGGTCAGCTAGGAGCAACCATGAAGCTGCTTCTTCCGCCTCCGCATTCAAGGTTTCTGATTCCATATCAGCAGAATAACTTGCTGTTATTGCACGGGACCCATATGTGACATAATTCTGTTGATAGTTTTGTAAAGCAGAGTTAAAGTGTAAGAATCTGGTAACTTTGATCTGCTTCTATTGTGTGCACACTTCTAGGTCTTCAAGTACAGGAACGGGCTTACAAAAACAAACAGCAGGTTTTAAACTGCAGTTTAAAAATGTAAAGTATTTTCCCCTCAGAGCTCCGACAGTACTCAGTACTTTTCTCTAACATCTAAACCAAACTTAGAGTTTGCACTCAACGTTCTGTTGGCCTGGTAGGATTATCTTCACTTAAAGTGTCTTGTAACAAGTATTCATACGCCCGAACCCGTCATCAAATGTGCCTAGACCTTAAGCGGTGCGTAGTAGCGCTGGGTGGATGTTTCAGGTCGTTGTCCTGCTGGAAGGTGTACCTCCACCTCCGTCTGAAGCCTTCTGCAGCTTCTAACAAGATTTCTTCAGGATTGTCCCAATTTAGCTCCTTCCCTCTTGGAAACAGTACGGTCACAGGACAAAGGAGAAAGTCTTATGGTTTGATGAAACTAAATAATTGAATGCTTTAAGATACACAGTATCTTCCAAAAGTAAGTACACCCCTCCCATTTTTGTAAATATTAAATTTTATCTTTTCATGGAACAATATGAACATATGGCACTTTGATGCAATTTATGGCCGTCAGTGTACAGCTTGTATAGCAGTGTGACTCAACACAGCCACTATTTTCACCGCTGGCAGCAAAAGTGAGTACATCCCTCCGCGAAAAGGTCCAAGTCGTGCCCAGAGTGTCAACATTTTGTGTGGCCACCATTATTTTTCAGCAATACCTCAACTGGAGCGTCACACGTCGCCACTAGAATCCTCCTCATCTCCTCCATGTGGACACAACGGAGCTGGTGGACCCTGCTCTCCTCCACCTTCTGTTAGAGGATGCCAGATGCTCGATAGGGTTTAGGTCTGCTCTTGCCAGTCCAGCGCCTTTACCCCTAGTCTCTTTAGCAAGGCAGTGGTCATCTTGCAGGTGTGTTTGGGTTGGTATCTGGTTGGAATACTGCCTTGCTCTACCTCAGTATGTCAGCAGATGTTAGAAATCACGGTTACCTCAGTGAGCTGTAACTCCCCACGGCCAGCAGCACTGATGCAGCCCCAAACCATGACACTCCTGCCACCATGCTTGACTTTAGGCACAACACACTTTTCTTTGTACTCCTCTTGGTGTCAGGACATGGCTCCAGTAACCAACGTCCTCAGTTTGCTTGTCTTCAGCAAACTATCTACAGCCCTTTTTGTGCACCATCTTTGGAAGAGGTATCTTCTGAGACGACAGCCATGCACTGACATGCTGACCCCCCCCCCCCCACCCCTTCAACCTCTGCAGCAATGCTGGCAGCACTCATACGTCTGTCTTCAAAAGACAACCTCTGTATATGACGCTCAGCACAGGCGCTCCACCACTGTTCAACCATGGCAAGGCCCGCTGTGAGGGGCAGCTGTCCTGTTGAACCGCTGTGTGGTCTGGCTAGCGAGCTGCGGCTCAGTTTCAGGCCGTTACCTCCTCATAGCCCAGGCCATCTTCATTTGTTGCATCAGAAAGACCTGTCATCTTAACAGAGGGTGCTTAAGCTTTGTAAATCCAGTGTAAATGTGGCCGATATCTCAGTCCGCGCACGTCGTTCGCCTGGAGTTGGCCGCCCCCTGTACTCATTCTGTTGTCCTCTTTGTTTCTGCTGTTGCAGGACGGCGAGGAGCTGGAGCTGCTCGCTAAGGCCAACACAGACAGCGAATCTGACGAGGAATCCTTGTGATCCCCGAGTTTGGGGCATGCAGTTGCTGCTAAAACTACACCGCACAGAAGTTCTAAGCTCTTCACACAGCAGGATCTCTGTCAAGGCATTTATTTGAACGACTGCGAGTGGATAAGCAGTAACTAATGGTGTTCAACGTGAGGTTCTAACTTATATTCTGAAATGTGCCTGTTTGTGCATGACTGCTGTCATTTATGTTGCGACAGAACAGTGGGATGTAAAAAAAAAAAAAACAATTAACAGCATTTAGCATTTGGGGTCATTAACAATTGTTTTGTATAAATATTCCTCCAATGCTTCCAGCTGGTTACTCTATTTGGCTGCTGAGCTGGGTTTGGGATACCATCAGGCTTTGGACTTTTGAAATATGGAAACGTCTATAGAAAAGTCTATTACATCATGTTATTCTGTAATGTACGCTGTCAATGCTGGACTCATGTTGAGGCACTGACCTGACTCATGTCATTGTATGTATGTATGTATGTATATATATATATATATATATATATATATATATTTCTTGAGCTCATGCACATACTTCATCCAGAAACAAAAATGTATCTTTTTTATCTCCAACAAGGCTCATGGCTGTCAACCTCTTGCCCTTCAGTGGTCGTAGTTTGCCATGTTGCTACGTTTTCTGGGCTAATAAAAACAGTGTGCTATGTGAGTCTTAATGTGAAGAAATTAAGAGGGTTTTGTGAAACATTAAGTCCCATCACATCTTGGAATTTTCTCTTGCTTGCATTTCTGAATATTGCTGCGTGAGGAGGGGGTCCTTACTTTTCCCGTGATGTCACCATATGAATCTTTGTCAGGTTTAAGCACCCAAAGACTGTTTGGAAATTACATTTTGGTGTGTTATGGGTGCCCCCAATTGGGGAAACTATTAGTAAATTGAATCAGAAAATAGCACAAGCTGTCAGTTTCACTTTCAGTTTTTAGCATCCATCATAATAAGGTGAGGGAATCCATCAGCACAGACAGCATAGCGTAGCACATTATTGGGTCCTTGTTGCGATGTGAGTCGCTAGGATTTATTGATTCTGTTGCAGTGGAGGAAAATGTGAAGTATGCATGCAGGATTTTTGATATATCTGTGGCAGCTTGACTTATCAGGTGTTATGTATGTTAAAGAATAGTAGTTAGGTAATGCTGGAGGAATATTTACTGCAGCCTAATGTCTTTGAAAAGACAAATGCACAACAGTGTGACTGAAGTATGATAATAAAGATAAGGGATGATGTAAAAAATAATTGACCAATACAAGCACAAACAGATCCCAGATCCCAGAATTTTTTAAAAAGCGATTGGGTAACTTGAAGCTTTGGTAACTTGGAGCATTAAACACAAGATGTGACTGCCTTTGGCTTTGGTCTTCACTACTCCCAAGCATTAATTCATCAAATCTCCATCTGTGCCTCCAAAATATTCTGGTCATGGACCAGACTTCTAAAACAGTTCATATTTAATTTAGCCTGTATTTAATAGTTTTAAATGATGCAGAGCATCTGATCTGAGAGTATTAGGTGAATGGGTTTTCAATCTGCTCTTGCTTGCTTAGCTTTGGCCATACATGTTTATTTGGTTTATTTTATAGTATTGTATTTTTCTCTTATGATTGTTGATGCCTTTGAAATATGTATGCCATTTATTGTGAAATGATTTTTTTTAATTAAATGAAGAACTTGCTAAAACAGTTTTGTTAATTTTCCTTTAAAAACGTACATTTGTTTTGTGTTTTATAACATGCTGTCTTTAAATGTCTAGTTAAATATCCAGCAGATTTTTTCTTGATCGGCTTACTGAAGCCAGTAGGGGGCGTATTCCTTAAACGTTGTAGCTGTGTATTCTGCACATATTGTATGCACAGCCTGCTGGTGGTGCTATTACGCCATTACATTCTCTACTCAGCACATCCAGATTTACAAAAAGGAAATTTAAAAATTCTGAGCTGAATTTAAAGTTACTTAATAAATAAATATACATTAATTGCTTTTTTTATGGCGTTATAAACAGCTAAATTTACATTTTGGTATACAACCCAATTCATCAAAATGCATATTATTGCTGTGAAATAAAGCCTTTAAAATATATTTGGTTTTTTTTTAAACGTTTACATGCATTACTGTACATTTTTATCACCAAACTGCCCTCAATCAAGTAACTGTGATCAAAATGCAATCCATCCATTGACTGTACCTGCTTATCCGTGCATGGATGCTGGTGCTGATCTCCAGGTGTCATTGGGTGAGAGGTGGGGAACACCCTGGACATCAGAACGCAAAACAAGTCTAAACTCAGACTGAAACACATTAGGCTTCATTTGTTTAAATATTGTTAGCATAAGGAACGACTCAGCATCACATGGCAGCAACTCTGCATACAGGTTTCTTAACATGGTGAAGTTGATTTGCTGAAATTCAAAATGAGTATCAATGGGGAAAAAGGAAGATTTATGTAACTGAACGTGGCATTGTTGTTGGAGGACTTCAGACACGGCTGCTTGTTTGCATTATCACAAATTACGATCCTTTGGTCGTAAATGGTCTGAAAAAGAAAATATCCAGTGAGGGGCTGTTGTGTGGATGAAGAATGTCTTGTCAAAGGAAAACAAGGAGACTACTAGGCAGTTCCCTCTGGATATTTTATCATCAACCCCAAATTCACAGACATCTCGGTTAGCAGCACATCAGGTCTCAGGCGGTTGAGGGAAATGGGCAGATGCGCTCTTGAAGCGTCAGCAATGAAGACTCTGCATGTTCTTGCCCTCAACCTACCCAAGTCATGTTTGGATGGGTCTCTCCTACTCTAGACTACCATAGGAGCCAGTGGGAGTAAACACAAGAGGGAGAAACGATGCAAGAGGGAGAAAGGAGATCATGCGGTACAGATCACCGATTCGTTCAGACGATGTGCTCTTACTCTGTGAGCACATTGCAGAAACCTGGGATTGAAAACCATAATTTCATGCTTATCTCATTTTACAAACTAAGGCTGCACCACATTGTAAAATGAAGTACCCTGGAGGACCAGAGTACCAGCACTGCTAGAAGCTGGTCGCCCCAGCTGCAAGCAGGGGAATGAATGTAAGACACTGGAATGACCTGGAACTTTTAAAGATCACTTTTCTACGCCTTTTGCTTAGCATGCACAAAATATGAAGAAATTATTGTTGTTGGTGTGTACAGAAGGCTCAGGCTTGTGTGTACATGTGTGTGTTTGAGAGAGTGAAATACATTTAAATGAACAATATTTTTTTATTCTGTATTAAAATATAAAATGTATTAATTTATACATTTATCAATATGCATAAAACATCAAAGAGCATAAAACACGGTATTTCAGCATGCAAACGCGTATTTTCAATATGTGACAGCATCCTGTATCACAACTACCTCTCTGCCGTTTGTAACAAACCAAGCCGTTGAAAAATCCGGTTGAAATTTGGGTAGTTATGATAATTTAAGATGGGCATAATACTTCCTCAGCATATATAAATGCACTGTGGGCGTGTGAGGGAGCCATGCAAGATGGCAGCCCATCAGCTCCAATGGGGTACCGCGCGCGAGCTATTTTTAGAAACACAACGTCACGATGATGTCACATCACGTGGTACGCAGTGGGGCAAACTCCGGAAAGCCGCCGTTGTTTTGCTGTAAAAGAGACGTGCGTTAGCCTAGGTTTTACTCGGTAAACGACTGCTTTTTCCAAATCTAAGACCATGGTTTTTAAACATTGTTGCTATGGAACGTGCAACAGCGACTCGAGTTACGCTGATCGGCCGCATATGAAGGATGTTTTCTTCAAGACTGCCAAGGAGAAATGTGTGCGCTTGGAACACCGGGGCGGTCGGCCTACACAACAGTTCAACCGGGAAAAAGTTACCAAATTCAAGTACATGTGTAGCAAGCATTTTGTCTGAGGAAAGGGCACAACCGAAGAACATCCTGACCCAATTCCAGCGACATCAAGTCAAGGTAAGAGTATTTTGGTGGCCGACATGTTAATAAAGTAGCGCCTGCTACCATGACAGCATATAGGCTATCATGGTAGCAGGCGATAACATTATAGCCTGCTACCAGGATAGCTTACTCAAAAACATTTCAAATGAGACAAACATTAAACATATACCCATTCCTGGACGGTGATTGCAAACAACAACAAACAAAAAAACGGCCGACGCTGCCATGACCGCCGCGCAGGAAAAAAAAACAAAGCTTACCGTTCATCAACTCGGCCAGTTTTCCAGTCTTTTTAAGCCCTCGAACCTCAAGCCATCGTTTGAGCTGAAGGTTGGTGTGTTCTTCGACAGTTCGACCAGTAATCCGTGTGCCTGGGACATCGTCTTGGGAAAGTTTAACGGCTGTAAAGTCGGTCATATCGCTGGTTCTGTTGCGCTTGTAATAGCTGGGTTATCCGCGCGTTCTCTCCTGTATGCCCTACCTAAGCGGCAAAAGGGGCGTTGCTCTTGAGACGGTGACGTCACGTGCGCGATACCCCATTGGCTGGGTCAATCCAGGCCTGCTATGACCTATGTTTTTATGTTGTGGCAGGTTGGAGCGACAGAAGAGGGACTCTGTGGCATGGATGCAGTGACAATGTGTGGTGGGGTAATCATGGAGGCCTGATGTTGCGTGGGGGAAGAGATGGATTGGCTTCCACCTCAAACAGAGTAACGGCTATGGGTCTTGGGTCTTGATCAGTGTTGCACTGATACCGATACCAGTATCGGACGGGGCCCCGATCCAGCACTAAAATGGTGGTATCGGTATCGGCAAGTACCAACAAATAGGGCCACCGATACTATTTTGATGTTTGTATGTCACTTGAACGCAGCCTTCTCTCTCCCCACTAGTATTATACATGTTATATAAGTTCATGAAAGTTGCACTATTTTGCCATTTGAGAGCCAAAACTCAGGGTTTAAAGGAGATTATTCAATTATTAATGTAATTTTACCGTCTTACTGTTGCACTACTATTATACATGTTATAATTTCACGAATATTGCACTATTTTGACCTTTGAGAGCCAAAAGTTTATTCAACTATTGTCACCCATTCCAGGTAGGCAATAAAAAGTTCTACTACCCTAAGTAGTATGCAGTTCTTCATATATACACAAACAGATGGCATCGGTATCGGGGCCAAAAAACAACACTAGTCTTGATAAAAGAGAAAAGCCCACATCTGGTTGGAACTGATGTGGAAGTATGTTTTTAGAGTGAGGATCGCAGATCCTAGAGCGCAGAAGGTTACGGCAAGAAACCTGATTGGTCACAGGATGAGAAGAAGTTTCTGTGCTGAATGGATTGTTGAACGTTGACAGACTGAAGGATGGGTGAACTGGGTATAAGTAGACCGATGGGTAAGTAGAGTTGTGGTGTAGTCATGGCCTTGCTCCAAAACCTAGGTTAATAACATATTAACTTAAATTAACTATGGTTCCCTTAACATTTGAGAGGCTGAGTAGGACCAACGAAGAGGCTATGAGGCCAACCCATACTGGAAAAAAGATCTCTGAGGAAGAGATCATCCTAATACCCAAGGAACACACCATTATGGAGTTCACTGACTACATCCTTGTTGGCCCGATGCCTGCGATCATGAAATCCTCAGAGCAACTGATTTTGAAGCATCTGAAGAAGATGACATCCCCCTGCTGGACCCCATGCAGCTTGCTTATGGGCAAAAAGGTTGGAAGAACCAATCAGTCAAGCTAAGACTACACTTCGTCCTCGACCACCAGGGGATGTACCCCATGTTTCAGTTTGTAGATTTCAACTCAGCCTTTAAACACCATCAACACAGACATGCTCTCCAAGAAGCTCACCCAGCTTCAGGTGGCCTCTCCCTGCCATTGGATCTCTAACTTTCTGACTGTCCGGCAGCAGAAAGTGAGGTTGAGGAGCATCTTCTCCTGATAATCAATGTTACTGGTCTGATCCAGGATAATGACGAGTCTGCAGAGGACCCGGAGGTGGATTGACTGGTCCACCGGTATCATCAGAACCACCTGGAGCCTAAACCACTCAAAACAGTGGAAAAACACTCCCCACAATGTCTCCTTTCTCTATTCTCAACAACAGTGTTCACTGTTGATCACTTCCAGTTCATAGGGACCACCATTTCTCAGGACCTGAGATGGTCCTCACACGCAGAAACTGTTCCTGTGGCAACACAAGAAGCCGAGCCTTCCACAGGTGCTGCCGTTCATCTTTACATGGCCATTATTCAGTATGTCCAGTGTTCGTTCTTCACTGTGTGGTTTGACTCATCCACAAAACAGGACAGGTCCAAACTGCAATTAAGAACTCAGTGATGGCCACTTCATCACTAAATTAGCAGTATGGTAATTGACAATGTGGAAGACTTGTTTGTGCCTGAGTTAGAATTTCCTGGTTGAATAGATTTCCATAAGCATTTTTAAAAATTTCCAATCTGGTCCTTGATCTCCCAAAAATAATCAATCATCCCAGGTTTGAGTGCCCGACCTATGCTCAGAGGCTTCAGTCTGTGATGGGGCCGTCCCGGGCATCTCTTCCCCTTCTCCCCCAAAACCCTAATTTCCTGACAGCCTGCTGTCAAAAAAGGCCACAAAATAGAAAAACAGACAAAAACAAACAATTCACATTAAAAGGCAAAAATTAAACAACATAAAACACACATTTTGAGCAAGAAACGTGAAATACAATAATGCACAGAAGCAAAATGTACCACCCTACATTTCACATTCAATTAAATTTTATTTATATAGTGCCAATTCACAGCACATGTCACCTCAAAGCACTTTACATAATTTAAAATTCAATGAAAATTTCTGGAATCGTAGAGATTAACTATAAACTAAAATCAACTAAATTCCTAAAATCATTTAGAGATACTGCAGGGCCAATTTAACATTTAAAGGGAGACCATTTTATATTAAAGCCACTTCATCACAAAGCTTCAAGTAGCAGTGCTTCACAGGTACTCCACATGAATGTTATGCTGATATTGCAGGGCACCACCTGAACTGCACTCATAAACTGAGGCAGTCCCATTTATAATCCTGCACATATGATTTTGTTCTAGGTGGCTCATAGGCTAATACTGTAAGCATTTTCACTGCTTTGATTTCATTATTTTCCAATATGAGTCCTGGAGGAAACATTTATCATGTAAAAAAAAAATGTTATTCTAATGACACTAAACCAGGCTATACAGACAGAAAATTTGACACTGTATTACAGCAGTTTCAAGCAGCTTTTTGAATTTAATGTAAAACTCACAGGTTTTAAGATGAAGAAACTTCTTTGTTCATTACTTATTAAAATGTGATATCTTTGAAGAATCCTTCAATATTGCAACATGATGTTCTTTTCTCATGATGCCGTCGACATTGTGAAATACACCAGCCCCCCTGCAACAACGTTCACGCAACTAACATAACTATGGTCACACTTTTTATCTGTTTTAGCCTTATCAGACCAAAGGACAAGTCTCCAAAAGTTAAGGTCTTTCTCTTGGAATCGATATGCAAACTTCAATATGGCTCTTTATTTTCCTTTCAGAGTAATGGCTTCTTCCTCACTGAGTGGCCTTTCAGTGAATGTCGGTACAAGACTCGAGTCAGTGTCTGTGGATAATGACACACTCTTACCAGCTGCTGCTGGCATCTTTACAAGGTCTGCTGGTGTCATTCTGAGATTGATTTGCACACTTAGTACCCAAACACATTCCTCACTGGAACACAGAACCCGTCTTCTTGAATGATATCATGGCTAGAAATGTTTTAAAGCCATTATTCTGTTTAATAATAATGAATCTTTTTTGCTTGCATAGAATAGGGTGTTAGAATATTGCATCAAACCAACAATAAAGTACATTTTTAATACAGAAATGTGGGCTTAATGAAAAGTGTGTTAAATACTTGTTGAAAGTTTGCTATTTTCAAAAGGTACTGTTAATCTGACACATGAGCCTCATTTGAACACATATTCTAATTTATTGAATGACTGTAATTGTTTGAGCAGATGAATGTATCACATTCAGGGATCTGGGAAATTGCATCCAAGGTTCACAATTCCTTGGCTGATATTTTTCCTCCCACAATTATAAAAGGACACAGTGTGCTTGAGGCGACGACTCAGGTGTGTCTCCAATTAAGAAAAAGGTTGTAAGTTAACAAATAACACAGCCATGGCATCACCAGATGGCTTCTCCAAAATTGTTCAAGGGCATAGTAATTTTTTTGTAAATTGATTTAATCTGGTTTTATTGTCATACGGTGAGTCTGAGTCTTTTTGTGTAGTGTCTGCACATGAGTAACAGCCTGACTGTGTGCAACACACGCAGAAGACAAGATTATGTCAGAGCTTTGAAATATGTGCTACCTGTGTATGTGGGAGTAAAAACATGCTTCTTCTAAAAGTCATTCAAGTTACAGCACTGGTAGTAAACCCATTTTTATTTGTCATATTTGCTGGTACAGTATAAATAGGACATCTGTAGAGCAACAGAGACTTTACAGAGGGGAAATAATGTAACAGGTTTTAACAAAGACCAGTAATTGCACTTTAGATGCTACAGATTTCCAATAAATACATCTTTAAGCCCATTATCTACAAAAAACAAACAAACAAATAAACAAAAACAGCAAAACGATCTGTCCTGAATGTGAAGATGTAAATACAACAAAGGAAGTAAAGGTGGTAGATGATGACACGTGTGTGCTCGACGCCGGAAAAGGACAAACGCAAAAACAGCCAAAGTACACAGCACATCCCTGAACGGGTTCTGACTGACCGGCTTTGAATATAAGCCCGTTACCTGCACCATGTGGTACTATATGCTGTGCATGAAGGAAGTGGGTACATGACAGGAGCTCCAGAGTTTCCTTTAAGTGCTACGAAACATTCAAAGACACTGTCCACATCCTTGACTACCATGTGGAGGATGGCTAGAACAACATGATGAAAGGATATGAGAGCGAAAGGTGCAGCGGACCAAGCAAACGTGTCACTCATCACTTAGTAACCATAACCCTGGTGATAGCCGTCCTGGTAACCGTGTTCATAGCCATGCTGATGGTAGCCGTATCCACCATACTCGTCTTCCGGGCAGCGCATTCCAAGCGACTGCTGGATGGCCATCTCCTGTCTGCGAAGCTGCATGGAGTCCACCAGGTCATAGATATTAGCCATGGACCACATGGGCGAAGGGTACCAGGACTTCACGTTGCCGTCTTTCCCCACAAGCAGCATGGAGAAGTATTCCGGGCTGATCTGGAAGTAGTTCCTTATGTCCTTTACCAGGGTGGCTGAGAGCCCTTCACGCTCCACTGTAGCACTGCCTGGAGAGAGCAAACATCCAACAGACAATTAGACTAGCAGGAGTAAGATTGAGTTCAACGGAGCACATACCGAAGTCATGATTTTCTTTGCAGACTTTTTTGACATTTGCCGCACTTCCACAATATCCTAGACTTCAGCAGGCAAAATTCTGCCTTTAGTATCTTATGTCCTGCACAGCGCTTGAAAAATGTATGTAGAAATGAAAAAGTCTGCTAAGAAAAAGCTATTTTAACCTTGAATAACAAACAAACATGAGATGTAGTCCCGGCACAAGGGTTTCTGTTTGGGACTGCGGCTGTGAAGATGTGTGACTGATTTGAACTTTGGTCCCACTGTTGCTTACCTTGCCTTGTATCTTTGCCTATTTTTTGTAGTTACATTCTGTAAGCACAGTCCATAGCTTCTTTCACAAAACACTTCAATGCTTTGCAGTATTCATGTGTTTTATGAAAGGACCAATCCAGTGAGGGGTTAAAAGTCAGCCCGACCCTGTGGTGGGCTAGCCTGGCCAGCCAGACTGAATGCTTATCAGTCTGGTGAGGAGCTGGTAGAGCCCGATTTCTAAGGCGGGACTAACCGGGTCAGTGTCCTCATGTTAACCAATTGGGTAACTACGGATGTGATGCAATCGAGCAAACTCTCCAGTGAACAGTTTTTTGCTACTATTGTCTAAAAAAAAATCAGAGGATACATGGTGTAGCAACAAAAATCTCTGCATGTATCTTGACTGTTATGGTAGCACAGGGAAGTGTGGTGTGTGAGCTGCCGCTAGAGGGTGTACAAGATGAAAAATGTAATGGCGGTCTGACTGTTTTTTTTCCCCACACCATAAAGAATGTGTAAATATAAAAAACTGTAAATTTTATAAATAAATAAAAATGCATTCCCACAAAAATGTTTTATATTTCATCTTAAAATGAAGCGTAGAAGATTTCTTCTAAATAAACACAAGTTATCTTCTACAAATTGTGCTGTATATGTGCACCTAGCCTTTGGCCTCTACTTCAATCAATTGGCTGAAATCAAGGAAACTGTAATGCAGACATCTACGGTCAAAGTTAGTGATGAAGGAGGAGAGGAACCAAGAGAGAGAGGGAGGAATTGGAGGAAACAGACGAGTGAATTACAACAGATCCAGGAGAACAAAACGAGCGGGAATCAGAAAATGTCGCTATATCTTTCTCCTCACATGACATTGTTTACGTCAGTAGAGGGAAAATTTAATTTGAGTGACTCAGTCTGTCTATCGATCGCGCAGCACCTACAAACAGCGCTGCGATGGTGCTGTGAGCACTGCATCGCAAGTCATGAACACACCGCTGCTGCCAACGCTGCTGCTGCTGCTGCTGAATTTGAATTAAATTGCAATAAAGTTACACACAACATCCACAACAGGATCCTGATGATTTTCAGCCTGGAGCCAGGGAGATACAATTGTGAGTCAGACTCAGAAGCTGCTACATGAAATAAATAAAGTGATAACACACACAGGTAGATTATCAGAGTTAAGTGCGTGAATCCACCTGGATGGTCTCTGCTTCAGAGACGTTTCAGGTTGTCTGTGGAGATTTGACCAATCTCAGCATTCTTTCTCTCTCTGGCTCCAAGCTGAAAATCATCAGGATCCTTTTGTGGATGTTGTGTGTAACTTTATTGCAATTTAATTCAAATTCTGTTTTAATTTTATTTCCCTAACCTGTGTTATGATGGTTATGTAATTGTAGCTGTAGCTGCAAATTTCTTTCTGTTATGTGTGTTCTAGTCATTTGAGCATGGTTAAACATGCCGCCTTTAATATGGCTAAAAAAAAAAAGCTTGTTTTTTGAGTGTGTTTTTTTTTTTTTTTTTTTTTTTTTGAAGATTGAGGGTGTGTGGCTAAAAAAGTTTGGGAACCGCTGTGGTAGCAGAAAAGTGCTGCTGCATTATGGATAATTCTGCCGCTGAGCATGATGCATCGTAAAGTCCTGCCTCCTGCACTGTGATTGGTCCGATCTGTTTTGGGTCGGAGGTGTTAGAGCCTTGCCAGACTGATTTACGCTCCATGTAATACTAGCTCGCTGGCTAGCCAGGCTAGTGGTGAGCTAGCATTATAGGTTGAGGTAGTGTAGTCTTATGTGGTTCGGTTTATTAGCACAGGATTTAAAAGTGTGAGCAAGAGTAAGAAATCCTATCTGAAGAGAAGAGTAAAAGATTATTTTGAATTTAATTAAAGCATTAGCTTGGTGAACAACAGCTTCCCTGTACTGAGTTTGTCTGCCCTTATTGTTTGGAAAATAATACTTCCTGGACACATCTGGAGCATGTTTTGTGTGCAAGGCTGATGTCAATAGCCACACCTCCTGTTGTGTTGCTTCGTTTCTGAAACCTCACAAACCTGCGGGTTACCATCTTCTCCGCTTGTTTATGATTGGCCTGAGCTCTCAGTGGAAGCATATCTTCCTAAGAGCATTCTGATTTAGACTGCGCCTAGGAGGATGGGCCTCCATGTCTTTTACAAACAACAGTGCACCAACTGCAGGTTGCTCCAGTGTGAGCCACCAGAACTGACAAAGACTCCTGGACAGGCGTTGAAACGTTTTCAGAAAGAACTGAGCGAAAGTCCGGTTGCCTCTGATTTAATGCTGTTTGCCTATAGCTGAAATATTATATATTACATATTGAAAACAAACATCTGACATGCAGAGGAGAGTGACGCTTCATCAGGGCAGACAATTTCTGAATAACCTTGCATGTGATAATGTAATGCTACCGTTGGGTCATTTATGGTAAATTAATGAAATGTCCTAGTAAGCTGGTAGAGATTCTCAGTCTTACAGGACTAGACAATTCTCAGTGCATTTGCAGGAGGCAACGGGATTTCTTCTCTTGTTTCTTAAATACATTTTGCCTCTCACCACAAAAGAACCAAAGAAACCTTTTGGATGAGTGGGAAACTTCAAAAACAAGAGAAGACATGCAGTTGCCTTCTAATTAAGCACTTCCTAAGTTCATATCAGTAGCACAAATCTGTAACATATGATGCTCATGCTGGTGATCAACTCGTGTATGCTACATTGACAGATGCAAAAAAGGGCAAATGTTGGGCTTTTTTATTATCTTGTATGCCACTTCAACAGACAGTTTCAACTTTATGAGTTGCTATCGGCAAAAAGGTCCCGAATCAGCCACAAACGCATTTAGAATCAAAGTGACGCCAGCCGTCAAACAGATGAAGCTTGTTCCAAACTGGGTCATATGGTTTGCTGCACCAACCTTTAGAGTTTCAATGGCACATTCAAGGTCCAGACTGAACTCAAATGCACCTTTCATCCTCTACATTGAATATGAGAAAGTGATAAAATGATTATACAGTAGAAAACTACTTTCAATAATCTCTGACTCAAACTCAAATTCAAAATAATTTGTTTTTATAAATTACATCAGCCTGACATGGACTGGCGATCTGCCCAGGGTGTTCCCCATCAACAGCTGGAGATAGGCACCAGCACCCCTCGCAACCCCATTAGGGATGGATGTAAATAATGTTACTTTTGGTCGATATTTCTCAGTTTCTATGGATAAATATAAGAGCTGTGGAGGACAAGATCATTTTAATTATGTCCTTTGACAACACAAGCATGTGTATTGTTGAAAATGTCATTTTCTACAAGAAGGTTCTTACCATTGATGGGATAAAGTTCCAGGACTCCCCCCATGTCTGGCAGCTCCGTACCAACCAGCTTCAGGACGGCGATGTGCCTCAGACCTAAGACATCACGGTAAACACAGCACAAATAAATGCATGACAACATACAAGCAAAAAGCCGCATCTCTGAGACGTCATCCAGCTGTTTCCTATCCCTTCAGCCTCTCTGCTGATGTGAGCCGATTGCTCTGGTTGTTTGTTCCTGGCACTACCCGAGACGCTGTTTTTCTAAGTAAAGGGAGGAGAACACGGAGGTGGTCTGGAAGATGCTGCCAAAAAAAAAAATCGCTTCCTCCGAAGTGGGAGAGCCCAGGGGGGATACTGGCTTCACTTGGTGAGCGCCAAGTGCTAAATAGCAGGATCAAACCTCTCGGGTCTCCAGCCCAGTCGGAAGGACAGGCCTTTGTCTGAGGCTGGGAAGGAGAGCAGCTTCAAGTTCCAACCCTGCCCAGATCAACTCTTTAGCAGGAAAAAAAAAGTACTGACGCAACTGAACATGGACTTGCTGTCAAGACATGATATGCAGTTTCTCTTCCATTACACTTGATGTTATTCAATAGTATTCAAATAAAGAATATCTCACCAGTTGTGCAGAAAATATAATAACAGTTAGATCTTCATTTTCATGGTAATCAAGTATTCAGAAAAATGTCTAGAATAAAATGCTCTGAACAGGTGCAGTTTTAAAGGGACAGTTCGTTTTTTTAAGTGAGGTTCTTTTCAGAGATTATGGGCAGTCAGAGTCCGCTGTCAGTCAAGTTCTTTGTTTCTTCAATTTGTACAAATGTGGATTTGTTCTTGGAAGCTTAATCCATAATAATAATCCAGATCCAATAATCCAGATTTCCTGAAGTGAGGTTTTGTAAAGTTTTTCATCAGAACACTTCATTGAACACTGACAGGAAGAAAGACCCCCCCATTTTAGTTGATTTCAGTGATTTAAAATATTGGAAAGTGCAAAATGTTTATATCCCCTAACACTAAATTAGGGGATATAAACTGTGTCCATGTTGCTACTCTAAAGTCACACTGGTTGAGGTAGCCAACCAGACCGACTGATCCAGGTCTGGCCAGCTGGCTCTGACTCTTCTTGGAATATTTTCCAAAGAAAAGTGGGGGACCTGGAAAATCACAGGACTGTACTATCTCCTATGCTGTTAGCACAAACCTGATGTCAGATCCAATAGTTCACTCCAGCCCTGGTGGACGTATGGTGATTTTTCACTGCAACAGACCTTTCAGGTACCTGTGTAGTTTTCTGTGTTGTTTTTTCCCCTCCTCTACATTTCTACAGCACAAATCAGGGACAAATAAGACCAAAACTTGCTCAAGGATGACTTTGTAAATTGTATATGGCTTGTACTTGTATAGCGCTTTTAACAAGTCAAAGCGCTTCTGACAGTGACGAGGCTGCCATACATCCCGCTAATTGCAGGACAAACTCCCTAACCTCTATGCCACTGTCGGTCCCAATGGACCCTGAATTGAAGGGGGAGCTTTGAATTGTCTTGTTCTGGTGTCAAAAGTATTCACATCTATTACTCAAGTAGAGGTATAGATACTAGGGTTTAAAAATACTTCTGTAGAAGTATCAACTCAACACTGTAGAACTACTCAAAGTATTAAATTAGAAGTAACCCCCCCCCATTACTATAATTGTATAGCTTGATGTTAATGCTGAAATAAATTGGCTGTTTTGCCCACATATATGTCCATTGTAAACAAACTATTTAGCATAATGCAAATATATTGAAGGTCCATATAGGTGCTATACTGAGCATCAGTATGGGTTTCATGGAGCAGAAAATCTGAAGTCTGGTTGCCTATAAATATTGGTGCAAAAAGTCAAACTTCAGAGACATATTATAAATAACCTTTTACTTGTTATTATTGGAATGTAAAAGAACATCCAAGCGTAGCTACAGTGAGGACAACAGATGTAAGATAACACAACTGGACATGAAAATGAGGGCATTACCTTTCTATGGTTATCTGTATACAGAAGACAGTGTTGTCAAAATGAATGATTAGTCTGAGCAGTTAATCAAAAAAGGAAAAAAAGAGGAAAATAACAAATAAACCAAAAATGCTATGTTGTTCTTAAGTTTTTGTTGGGCCGTTTGGCAAACAGCTTAGCGCAGCCCTGCCTCCAAACACAATCAAAACCACTCTGTTCGCGTAGCACTATTTAGCTGAATATTTTTTTGCTTTTTATTGTCAAGCCAAAACGAAAACAAGCTTAAATAAAATAGAAGTAATGAGACTATTTTCAAAAAGTAAGGAATAGAAAGTACAGATAATTGCTTGAAAATGTAAGGAGTAGAAGTAAAAAGCAGACTAAAAAAGAATTACTCCACTAGTAATTAGTAAGTATAAATAACCAAAATTTCTACTTAAGTAAGGTAACAAAGTATTTTACTTAGTTACTTGACACCTCTGGTCTTGTTACTGAAAAGTGCTTTATATATACACTTTCCTTGCTTTTTTGGTGGGAGGACTCAACTGAGAGAAAATATGGTTATGTGACTGATAAATAAAATCTACGTGCAGGAAGTCAGTGAAATTCCCTTTGGTACTGATCGGGGGTTAGACTCTCTTTCGTTTGAGTTAACCTGCTCAAACAGGGATCAGAATCACAGATGATAGAAACAATCTTCAAACATTCTATACAAATCAGTTGTATTGAGAGTCAAGATTCTTCTAGGTCCAATTATCTTCATAATTAATCAAAATATGACAAAGTACGAAAAAGAAATAAAAAGTACAGAGTTGTTTATACAGAGGTTAAAGTACTTGTGCTGAAATTGTTTATTTATGGATAGGAAATGTCAGTTGTTAGATATGAAAAGGAAAAGGGGCTCTTACAGACACTTCCCAGAATTAAATAGTTTGCTCATTCTAACCGCCCTCTAGTTCTAACAATAACTATTACAATTTCCCCAATAATAAAGTTTTCGGTCTAGCAGTGGGGGAGTTGTGTTTGGATTTAAAAATAAAGGGCTCATTAGTAAAAGTAATTAAAGTGCTAAAAAAATCAATGTTCAGACTGCACTTATTTATCATAAAAATAAAAAAGAGAGAAATTAATAAATGTCAAGGCTCTTAAATTCCAATAAGCAATCTAAAGAGTGAGGCAACCAGGGTAGAAAACAGAATATTTGGTTTTACTGATAAGTGAAGCTATCAAAGGGTAGGTCCAGTTTACATTTATCAACCATAAATCTGTCAGACGTGTCAGATTGTTAAGATTCACAAGGATTGGATATAAAAGCCTCAACTTGATATATACAGCTATAGCTTTGAAGTAACTGTAGAAATGTTGACCAACGGGTGTTCTGGAAAGGACTCCTGCCAGAGGAAGAAGAAGGCGGGAAAAAAAGATCTGTTAACACTAGAGAAAAAAGGGAAGAGCTCTGTGCCAACTTCATCATCTGGGATCTATCTGCACATCCCTTTGAGGAAACTGATTAACCCACACAGAGTGCAGACATGCTCACATGCGGACTAAAATGGGTGCAGTATATGATATTTGCAGCAAGTAGAAAAAATTGCCATCATTAGTTTTTTTATATGATGAATTTAATAATCTGTTTAGTAAGAATAAGTAATGTTTTGGCGTACACTGACCAAACACATGGCTGGAAATTCCCTGAATATTTGCATTTTTAACAACTTATTCTCGCGTATAACTCAGGAATGCAGATCAGATAAAGCAGATGGACGCATACCAGTGGACTATGCATTACATTACAGAATATTTATTACTGGGAGTGTATCTATTGAAGAAAATAAATCCTCTTTTTTCCTGTTTGAAATTAATGTCAGGTTTATTTTTTTGGTGGTGGAGCTCTCAAAGCACAGATGGAACGTTACAGCTAACAGACGTGACCAAAAATAAATAAATGTAAAAGGAAGCGCACAGTTTTTGTTGGTGTTGATCCACTGCGTGTAGTCTGCTTATGTGAGTTCACCTAAGAAGCAAAGAAGCAATGTAAAAAGCAAAAAGCTTTTTTTATTCAGCTGGGGGGGGGGGGGGGGGATCCCACCTCATCGTGCGAAAAATTTGGCTAACACATGGTTAGCTAAGTAATAAACTCTTAACAGCAAGAGAGCAGCTGATCCTGCAAGTGTGCATCAAATGCACTTACTCCTGTGAGTATATATATAAAACTCTATCTATTTGTTTTAGCTTGAAACTTGCGTCAGCCTTGAACATTTATGGTCAATCTAGGAGACCACAGATTGTGCAAGAAAGCGGGAAATGGTAATTAGCTTACACATGTTGATGGGAAAGAAATCACCAGTGATGTGCAGTAAGTGGAGGCAGTGCCTTACCTGTCATTACTAAAAGAAAATACTACCAATGATATGGCAAAAATATATAATGAATGTGAATGACATATTTAGTCTCTGTACCTGACCATAAATGTGTGATTAAAATGTGTTAAGTGAGGAAAAAAAGTACTGGTCAGCCCTGATAGGGGGCAGTGTTGAGCTCCATAGAAACAGCAGGTAACAGGTGCACTTTGCTGCGCGTTTTTCTTCTATGCAGAGGGCACAGGTGTTGGACCGACAAGTCTAAAGGTACACAATTTGTTGTGATAAAATGAAAGATTGCATCTCTAAACTAAATATTATTTAAAGGATGGAAGCACATAGACTTTGTACACAAAACAAGGTTTAAACAAGTTTAATGAAAAAAAGAGAGATCGGCCCCCTAAATGTTTTATTTTAAAATATCAAATTTCAAACTAAATTCTTTGTTTTTTCTTGCTATTATATGGTTGAGAATAGTACTGAATTGATTAAATGATAACTAAAAGTTGTTAAAACAACTAAATATCAAAATTATGGTCAGAATTGAAATATAAGCATTTATTTTCGGTTGATATTTTTACATCCGACTCCAGAGGCGTCAGTGCCTCTCCAGTCATGAACCTCACCACACTGAAAATCACGTTGCATCTTGGTGCCTTTTCCAGGTCAAACCTAACATTTTTTAGCTAACATTATGTTTTCGTAAATGGGTTTGATAAACCAGAAATCTTAACAAGATAAAGGCTTTCTAGGTCAATCCAGTCCCTATACATCCAGAGCTGTTTCATTGTCAGCACAAAGGTGAACTTGTTTCTGGTTGGATAGCACCATGGCTTCCCCTTGTCTCTCATCCTGTTTGAGGTGTATCTATAAACAGTGTCTTATCACAGTTAGGAGGAGGGTGTCTAGTTTCGGATACACCGGGTTTCATCTTGACTTGTGGCTTTTTAGTTACCTGCCTATCTAGATGCCAATCTTCACCTTTGGTCAGGAGATGTGGATTGAACATGTGAACAAGATTCCAGGAATGAGCGTCTGAAGTCAGCGTTCTCTGGATGGTGGCTGAGCTCAACCTGAGAGATTGGATGAAGAGCTTTATCACTGAGGAGGAGCTCTGGGGTGGAGCCGCTGCCTCTGAAAGGAAGGCAAGATGGTGGTTCCAACATCTGATTAATACCACTCCTGGGCAATTCTATTTTGTGGGAGGGACCAAAGGACCATATGATGATAACTGACCTTGGAATACCCTGGGATGACCTAAGAACTTCCCTACTGGACCGGTCACTTCTGCAACTCAGTCTCAGAGACACTGAAAATAATGGATGGATAGGTGTTTTTTTTTTTTTAGCTATAACTGAAGTCCCTATGAATTTGGTCAAATCTATGAGAAATTAATAACTGATAGAAATAGATGCTCTTCTTGCCATTGAACACTAGTAGCACCATCCAATTTTCTTTGATTTCTGACACAGTTGTGTAGGACAAAGGCTCAGAGCATCACTTCTCCTCTATGAAGCGTTTTAACAATAACTCCTGAACTGACCTCAGAGAACTGAGCAGACTGATCAGTTTACCGCTCGCTGACGTGACGGGCTTGTTTCAGATTGCTCACCCAGATTGCATGCCTGGCTGCCCATGGCGTACAGCTGCTGCTGATAGGACCACTCCTCGTCGTTGGGGGCGGAGATGATGAACAGGCGACGTCTCCATCTGAACCTGCAATCAAAGTGAATTTCAGCCTGAATCTAAGTGGCACTTTGGTGCAGCAGTGAAAGCCGTGCGCCAAGACAAGCAGTTTATGCATGTACTCTGCATTTCCCATACAATTACTTCCAGAAGGTGACAACCCTAAATTATGGTCAAAAACCTGCCAGATCACAGCAGTCGGGAAAGAAAAGGAAAAACTCCATGGTCTCCATGGAAACAAAAGACAGCCTGTCTGCTTCAGACACGTCGTGAAAATATGTGACAACGATGAGTTTTTTTTTTCCTTCTTGACAAACTGCAGGGTTTTGTGCTACTTTTAATGTCTGTGGAATGCACACAAACAGGAAGCTGCTATCTGCCAAATGCTGCCCAAAGTCACTATAAGTTCTGCTTCTGCTGATCATTCATTACTCAGTGAAGAAACACGTCTAATACAAACAACACAATTAGACCGTTCAAAATCTTATTTTCTTAGCAGAATTTTAAAAATATCTTTACTTTATGATAATGCAGATACATAAACTATCCATCCATCCACTTTCTGACCCGCTTAATCCCTCATGGGGTCGCGGGGGTTGCTAGTGCCTATCTCCAGCGTTAAGGTCACCAGTCTGTCAGATACATAAACTAATTGATTAAAAATTATAAAAATGCAGTAGCAACTTTCATAAATAACTAAAATATTGCATAATATTTACTAAAAACCACCGATGTCTGTACATACATAAATCATAATAGAAGGAATCTGATAATTAGAGTGTTACTGCCCTTTGATCAATTCAATTCAATTCAATTCAATTTTATTTATATAGCGCCAAATCATGAAACATGTCATCTCAAGGCACTTTACAAAGTCAAGTTCAATCATATTATACAGATTGGGTCAGATTATACAGATTGGTCAAAAATGTCCTATATAAGGAAACCAGTTGATTTTGACATTCAACAGTCTTCGTAGTTTGGTTTCGCCAAGTCTTCCAGATCTTTTACACATCTCAGCCATCATATGATATAATAAACACATATGTTCAGCCTGGCTTTCAGCTTTGGTTTAGTACTCTTTTGTAACTGCCTAAACAGCTTTCATGCTTTCTTGCTGCTTGGTTTCGCATAATTTTCTTTGTTTTTAATTTGTTATAGATTTTTTTCTGATTCTCTTTTAAATGGCTGCTTTGCATTTGTTTCTATTGTCATCAAACAGATGATGGGAACTGTTACCCCACATATGTAGAACGTGGCTCAGACATATTTTGATTTAAGCTAAGTCTGTATGGTAAAACTGTGGGTAGGACTGGGAAACAAATGCAGGTGGATGACCAGGCCCGGGTACTTCAAAAAGTGTGAAGCTTGGTTTATTCCAGATCAGCAGTGTGCCCCACTTGAGATGGCCGTCTTCCAACAGAGGGCTTTAATAGCATAGGATTGACTGTGAGAGTCAAGCAAACAGAGGTTTTGGATGAAGGATGGAGAGAAAAAGAATTTTAGCAGTCTTTAAATCAAGCAACATAAAAGTATAAAGATGCTGGCTCAGGTGCAAGGCCTACACCACACCACAATTGGTCCAGAACCAACTTTTTTTTGTATCCTTTGTATGATCCTCTTTCTTGTCTGTTTTCTTTGATATCATTTGACCTCTTTGCCCCCTTTAATAATACTATCCTTAAATCACTCTTCAATCTCAAGTCAATATGGTGTTGGTCATTCCACACAGTTATAAAAATAGTTTTTTCAATGTATGGGAAGTTAGTAGTACGTGAAGCAGCTGAAACTGGAAATACTTGCTGGACTTTGGCTGTTTACCCCACCTTGATTTAACAGTTGCTCAATCAAAGCCTGGTCTCTTGGTAATCTTTAAGGGGTCTTAAAAATCTTCATCATACATGTTCTTTCCAGTTGGTGCATTCAAAGTTAAAAACTGCCCAAGTTCTTTTTTGATTCTTATTCGAGTATTGCATCATAAGCAATGAACAACCATAAAAAATATTGACTCTCTAACGGAATACTTCTGTGTTCACTTCTTTTTTTTGCCAAACTCAAATCAGAACAAACATATTTTGTATCAGACAAATATAACCTGACTTGATACAAAAAGTGCCACACCTGATCATTTCATAAAAGAACCTTTTAGATGGCATGAAGAAGGCTAAATGGTGTTAAAAAGCAACACAAATTTGCTCCAAATTTGCAGACATTCGGGAACAGATGAGAAACAAAGTCACTGACATCAGACTGTAAAAGGTTACAAAGCCGTTTTTAAGGCCACTGGACTCCATGGAACCACAGCGAGACCCTTACCTACAAATAGAAGGGGAAAACATGGACCAGTGATGAAGCTTCCTAACAAAAGTGCTCCAGAAGCTAACCCAGGAGGTCACTAACAGCCCAGAACAGCTAGAGCTATTGTTGCTGCAACGCGTGGCATAACCAGTTATTAGGTTATGGAGGCCATTACTTTTTCACATATTTTGGTGTGTTGGTTTGGACAGATTTTGTTCCCCTTAATGCATAAAATCTTTAGTTAAAAACGACATTTTCACTTTCCTTCATCTTGTCTGAGTCCATTCCAAAACAGAAGAAATCTGCAAAGGGACAAGGAACTTTCACCGCCTCACACGCTGCTGAATCCTACCTGGACAAGAAGTTTTCCAGAGTTCGAGGTTTGTCCTCTTTCTTACAGATGACGCCATCTCTCTTTTGCTGCTCCATCTCCCGGATTCGGGAAGAAAACGTGTCGATGTAGTCAAACACAGCTTTCATGGCAATGGGAACCTCATAGGATTGCTGATTAAAAAAAAGGACAGCAAGAACTACAGTCAAGTTGAGAAAAAAAAACAGAAGCAGCAGATGAACCATGGAAACAGAGTTCTAAAGTTTGATGTAAAAAAAATGAGTTTTGAGATGTTAGAAAGTTTGGAGCGTGTTTGTGACCGTGGCGTAACCTTTGCCACCTTCCAAACATTCTTCGCAGGAACTTCTGGGAAGCAGTGAAAACACTAGGCAGCGAGAGCATGAATATGTAACACGTGTATGAAAATGTGAGCGGCTCTCACGCCTTCCTCGGGGCTGTGCTGAACTTGCAGCAGGGCCGTTCTCCTTCACACCTCTCCTTCCGCCTTGCTCTGGCTCCTTCGCAAGGCCCGCAGCTACATACCCCTACATGCAGCCATGTCTCTGCCTCTGTCTGCGGACGACGCGAACACTGGCCTCTTTGATGGGTCGCTCCAAAAACAGCCAGCTGGTTTACACTGGCACACGCTCACAAACACACAGCGGCTGAGCAAATGCCATGCTGTGTAAATTAAAACAGTGCTTGAGTGGAGCTACTGTGCTGGCAGCACGGGATCAGATCACCTTCAAACAGAAAGAGGTGAAAATAAAAGCTAAACTTTAAAGGAGCATTGGACAAGTTTAAAGGGGAACTCCCTTCTAAATGTTCTAAATGTGGCTTGTCGCTCTTCCAGGAAGGGTAGATTTATAGAGTGCACGGCTAATAGCTGCCATTAAACAGATTCTCCTGCCTGAGCTAGAGCTCTCTACAGTTCCCCAGGTGTTCATGTGTCTCTTGGCTGGATCTCTGATTAATGCTGCAAAGGTTTACCAGTTACACAGCCAGGGGCAGTGCTAGCCATTTGGGCACCCTAAGCGCAAATGCTTTGTGGTGCCCCCTCCCGCCAACCACACACAGAGAGAAAGAGAACAATCATACAGTATTCATCAATTTTTTTCTCTTGATTACTAAGATAATTCTTAATTTTAGTGTTTAGAACACAGTTGCTATAAGAGAAGAAATACAAATCTTGGTAAAACCCTGAACAAAGTTTGCATCAACATGTTGCAACAACACTTTTATCAGTTAATTTTAATTTATTTTAAATGTTATTCTTAATTTTCCCTCTATCTACTAGGGATGCAATCAAATATTTGACTTATGATTAATTATTAATTAATTTGTTCCATCTGATTAACTGATAGACTTTCTTTCAGTGTTGTAGTATGGCTGCCATACAAAAGAGGGCGCTACCGGTCCTTCTGAAATGGAGCCACACCACAGTAGTAAAAGAATAAAGCGGTCCAAACAGAGTCCAGTGTGGGATTATTTTTGCACTGTTTAATAGGGATGCAAAATGCTCTTTATGCAGTTCTGTTTTTTAAATACAAACAGTCAACAAATTCCTTAAGATGTCAGCTAAATAGTTCCCATTTGGCCGAGCTGCATGGTGTAGCAGCATTCGTTTCTCAACAAAAACTCAGAAGGCAAGGATGTGATGACAGAAAAGCAGAGGGGATTATGCAAAAAAATTGTAACATAATACTAAAACCTCACCTTGATGGTGAGGGCTTCCGTGGGGATTATTAGTGTTTTATATATTTTATTCTCTTCAACTTGTTTCTATTCAGTGAGTTAATAGGTTTCTGTTTTGATATATTTTATAACTATGTTCAAGTTTAATAATGTGTGAGAAATCCACAATTTTTGTTCAATCAGTCAGTATTTAAAGGTACATAGCCACGTTATCTGACTTTTTTGTAATTTATACGTCAGTAACTCACTCTGGTTGTATACAAAGTTTTTATGAAAGATTATCTCGTCTTGCTGCCGTATTAGTTGTTATTTTGGTGTTTTATACTTTGTTTTTGCTCACTTTGTAAGTAAATAAAGCCTTTCGTGTTTATTTTTTAATGACAACGAAAGTACGGCACTGCACATGCGAAGCAGGGGACAAAACAAGGAAGCGGCTAACGACTATTAGCATGTCCCAGCAAAACAATGACAAAAGTTACAAGATCCAGTGAAAAAAACAAAAAACAAATATATGATTCAAAGAGGGAAAAGATTGGAATGTCGCTGGGAATAAACTATGAACATTGGTGTTCACTGAAGCGGACACCAATCCTGCTGAGGCTCAGATGTGACCGCAGAGTTGACTGACATGAGTCGATTTTTTGATATGAGGCTCTTAAGGTTGCTGTATATTGCTGTATTTAATTAATGACGGTTGGTCTTCGATCACGCCAAGCTGCCGTTTTACTGCGAGGCATTGGAGAGGGTCAGGCTCGGTCTGGCATTGTTTACAAGTGATTTATTATTTAAGCAGACCGGCATTATGATAGTACTGTGATACTGTCGCTAGATGGCGCCACGTCTGTTTATATCTGATCAAGTCCTTGGGTCCGTTCTTCGTACGTCGCTAACTCAGTTAGCAGGATTTTATTGTTGACGATTTGGCGTGATCTTGGATCGTTTGGTTCTTCGAAAGACATCCTGCACTTGTTGTCATAGCAACATGTGCGCTAGCTTAAGCCTGCTCCAGAGCAGGCTTATTTCATGTAAACAAGATTAGATCACGGCTGTATAAGCGGAGGAGATAGGGAAGTCTGTCGTAGCCATGTCCATTTTTACGACAGCAACCTGTTGCGAAAGGTGCAAGAATAATTTGCAGAGTTTTTCGAATTAATCGCGTATTGCGAAATAGACAGGATCCTTTAGCGCAGCGCAACAGTGTAATTGTAGAGAGATTTTTCTTGGTGGCTGTTATAAACAGACAAGCACATCATTTAACAGTGGCTTTTAAAGAGGAAAACGTGATGTTGGAGCCATAAATCTAAAATATTTACGTTATTTGTATGATAGTTTGCTTTTTATTTTTATCATATTCAGTAAGAAGAGTTGTTCGGGCCATTTTATTGTGAAGTTTAGTTTTACTTTGAAAGGCTTGCTTCCTGTCGAGCTGTATATTGTATTAGTAAAAAACTATGGATGGATTATCTAGACACGGAGCAATACAGTTTTACCGTGTAAACTGTGGATGACTTGGAAAAGGAAGATTGTAATTTTTTATGGATAAAGATTTTTTTTGTTTGTTAAAATTCCCAGTTTGCACGTGTCCTTTACTTCTAGTGTCTAAGGAATGACACTGAAATTTGGATCTCTTGACATAACAAGTGCCTTTTTAAAATAAAGTTTAATAATTAAAGGCTACCATTTTGTAGAATATTCTTGTATTTCACTTTTACTTGTCCCCATGTTCTAGTGGGTCCCGTGGAGGCTCTGATATAAAAGAACAAATAATATCAAATTATTAAAATGCAAAAATTCATGCTGTAGAATGTGATAGAAACATCTACCATGGACAGTATTTACGCATTAATTTGTCTGCTGCTTTTTGCCGGCCCTCTCTCCTGGCTTTAACAGATTTTGAGGTGTTTTAATTAATGACTCAAATTTGGCATAACCTTCCAAGCTCTTGTTCTGCTTGGGAGAAAAACTGTGGGCATTTTTTGGCCATGCTGAACAGCCAATAGCAGCGCTGCTGATCAATGTTTCTACTATCGATACATTTCCCCTTTTAAACAAACGCATGAACGTGCAGTTATCTCAGATAACTCAATCCAGTGATACTAATCGTAAACAACAGGTGTGTTGGAAGAACCCAATTAGCCGGATCATGATTAGCCGGATGATATCATCTTGGATGTGTCATTTGATCTTGGATGTTTTAAGCAACGTACGAAGAACGGACCCCTGGGTTCTAGTTCGCCTAAAAAAGGACCATCAAAACACTATCAGGATGGACGCTTGGTGTATATAACCTCATTTCATTATGATCAAATGGTTTTTGGTCTTTTTTTAAAGCATATAACGTGGGGCTATATACCTTTAAAGGTATACTATGCAACCGGGGTTGATTTTCCAGCGAGGCTCCCCCCAGAGGGCGAAAGTAAAAGTGCACTGTCGTAAAGATGCTCAGCTGTTCTGGTTTCTCCGTCAAGCCAGGCGCGGTTGTTTTGAGCTTAGCAGACAGGCGAACGCAACGAAAAGACGAAAAAACGGCAGTACAAACAATGACTAACTCAATGAAAATATAAACATCAGGGTTTCCCGCGGTGATATCGTGCAAGACTCTCGCGGTGTTGCTCGGGACTTCTGAGCCTGTGGGTGCGGGCCCAGGGCTCTTGCAATTGCAAGTGCGGTATTTCCCCCACAGACCACCAGGGTGGCCGAGAAAACCTTTGTACGACCTGAAATGACTCATTTAATCATCCAAAACGGTATGGAACACATTAATTAACTGAAAAATGTTGCATAGTATGCCTTTAATACATGGGGCAAAAATATAAAATAAATATAATAAAAATATAATGACATGCCTCTTTTAAAATTCAGCATGTGGTCTGTCTGTCTGTCTTTGTGTTACCTATTGGAAAATTAACAGACAACAGATTTGAAGATTTTAAGACTGATTAAATAATAACAAATAAATAAAGTACAATGAAGGAAATGTAATAATGGGGTGTGTAATACAGAACTAGTACTCACCTCAAAATTAGCTGTTAGAAATATACTTATTTTTATGCAGGGTTCACATGTTCTATTTGAACATGTGAAAACTGTTCAAATAGAACAGGAAACTGATCCAGATGATAATGACAAGTTTAGGTTTCCAAGGGAAGATTCATGAGCAGGAATTTATCTACACTAAAATTCCTCTGTCTTGCATACTTTTCTATATTATTTTGGATTCACAGACTTTAGTACTGCTGTTAAGAGTAAATCATTTTTAAGTTAGGACAGACGAAACAGGCTGAACATGGGATCATTTATCATGCCTTGTTGCTTTTGCACATGTTTTTCATTTGCCCACAGACGTTTAGTCTTGCTTCAGTAGTGAATACCTACATGTTAGAAGATGCTTTGCTACATTATTTTGATTTACAACAGTATTTTTACTGTTGTAAAACAAAACAAAACAAAAAAAACTCCATAGCTTCTATACATTCATTCTTTCTCTACCTGTCAACTGCTACTGTGGGTCATTGCCGCCTACAGTAGCTCTCAGGGCACAAAGAGACAGAAGGCTGGACAGAGTGAAGCTGTTTTTCATTTGCTCAAAGAGGTTTAGTGTCGTTTAAGTAGTGAATACAGAAACTGCATGTGAAATGGTGCTTTGCTGCATTTTTGTATTTGTCTACAGTAAAAACCTCTAAAAGTTCTTTCTGTTTCTCAGCATGTTAAGCCAGGAGTACACTGTACGAGTTTTTGCCCTTTTCGGGCCGATTCTTCAGTCGTAAGAGAATTTTTTGGATCAGGCCGAGTTTCAGCTTGATCGTGTGTCCTGCGTCGTGTAGTATACAGGGGGTAACGAGGGGTTATTAGCCTCTCACAACCACCACCCGACCAGGAATCGGACGGTCGGATGAAAATCAAAAATGTTTGAAATTCAGTCGGCCCTTGTGAGCGATCGTGAGCGCATCCTGCTGTTGAAGCGAGCTACGGACCGATTTCCCCCGACCTCACGCACTGCGCATACGTAAACAAGGAAATTCTTCTTTGTCTTTTCAAACGAAAACATAGGAGTGGAGAGAAGCATGGCGGCGGTACGTGTGACATGGAGTCATATTACGGAGGAGCAACTCGTAGGATTGCCATGCAGCGCATTTCGTTCTAGTGAGCCTCAATTTAACAGTGAGCATCGACACTTCCGCCTTTTTCTTCTTCTACTGTTGACGTTTGAGGGGCATCCACATCTCATCTCAGCGCGCTGAGTAGGAGAGGTGAGCAGGAGGTGGGACAGAGGGGAGCTGCCTCCCTGACTGTTTGAGAAACTGGAGAAACCGCTGAAACAGAAATTAAAAAGGGTTCAAACTACGACACAAACAAGGTCCAAAAAGTGAGGATGTTGTGTTGATTGATCATGAAAACAATGAACGGCCGTCTTCCATTCATCAACTCACTACTATGTTCGGTGCCCCCCTGAGCACTAGGTGCCTACGCGCAGTGCCCATGGGCGGAGCTCCGGCACTGGACACTGGACCAGAAAACTGCTCTTTCAGATGCAATATTCTCAGCAAGACCATTTGATGCAAACTGTTGCCTGTCTTTGGAGGTAACACAATGCAACCAGTCACTCGTTTGTAGCAATCAGTCTGCTTGGCAGAGTGATTTCAGCTGGAGTCTTTCCCACCTTCACCTCTGCTGATCATGTTAAGCTGAAATTAGCTGCTCATTTTGTCCCAGACCAGTAATGCAGAGAAAATGTTTCCTTATTCATAAATGAATACTCACATCTGGGCAACAGCAGGAGGAAGGAACTCCTGAACTAAAACAGTTTTTGGAAACAAATGTCCCTCTGCTTTACACTAGATGATGACTTTTAACAAGCCACAACACAGTCTTTCTTATTATAGTGAGTTCCTACCTGGACTCTCATGTCGGTGTCAGTGAGGACCATATAGAACTCATCGTATGTCATCTCAAACTCCTTCCTCAGCTCTGTGATCAGGTCTTGGTTCACCAGGTCCTCCTGACGAAGACCCTTCATTGGTTTGTCATTCTCTGCAGAAAGACACAACAGATTCCGTGAGGTTTTTAAATTTATTTCACATATTAAGCCTTTTAAACCAGGTACACAGAGCACGTCAAAGGTATGTGCTCCCCTTTAACTCTCTCATGCTGTAGCCCCTTTCTTTGTTGTAATTATATTGGTATTTTACGTGAAACGTTCAAAAGGGGGATCAGTGTGATGGGGGGGGGGGGGCAGACATATTATGCACCACACGCTTCAGATTGCTCTTTGTGAAAAACAATTTGAAAACCTTGTATCAATTTCAGTACACTGCAGAATTATTCTCTACCTTGTGTTGCTATATCACACAGAATGATAGCTAAATATATAGATGTTATTGGTCGTAATATGACAAACTGTGAAAAGGTTCAGGGGGTGAGGATATTTCTGGAAAGCACGATAACTCAGTTTACAGTCGAATTATGTATAACGGCTTGGCAATTAGAGCGGTACAAAGACGTTACTGGTTTTCCAGTGCTAAAAAAATGTTAGCTTGATAGCAAGACAGGCCTCTGGGAACAGAGAGATGGGAGGCTGCACTGTAAATCACCAACAAACTCCACAAAGAGCTGCTTTTATTCTCTGGCATCTGGCTGGATCCAGTGAGGAGGACTGCAGCTGGCGCTTGTACAGGCCTGAGAAGTAAAAGCCTTTAATCAGCCCTCCATCCCAGATGCGCGCATGAGACAGAGACCACAGGACAGTGTATTTTGGTGACTGGCTAAGCCACACTCTGTTGGGTAGTGTGCAATCATAGCAGCAGAGTCCAACAGAAATCCTCACTCTGTCGACCGAAGTGCAGAAGAAACACACCATGAAATCAAACTCAAAGGTGTCTGGCGTAACACCCAAAGAACAGACTTATATATATATATATATATATATATATATATATATATATATATATATATATATATATATATGTCTTATATGTTTTGCCACACTCAGGGGTCATGTCTTTGTCCTCTCAGAGGTCATTACATTACCACGACTTACATCCTAGTGTTTATTCGGAAATTTTAAAAACACTGCAACATTAGAAAGCACATTTTCTTCCCAAACAAAGGTTTGTCCCTATAATAATAATAATAATAATAATAATAATAATAATAATAATAATAATAATAATACATGCTATTTAGAATGCACTTTACATTTCAAAGGAATCTCAGAGTGCTACAGAGCAGAGGGCTAAAAACAATCCCCGGGATATTACAAAAATTAAAAACAGCATTTTATAATCACCATTGACAGTATAACACAAATAAAATCATAATGAAGTTTCTAAAAGGCTTATAAAGTCTTAGAAAGCTACATAAACAGATGTAGGTCTTGAGATGAATCCAAAACCACACACCGGACCTCCGGCTAAGCTGAATCATTGGTGGGGGCGCTCGGTGACATATCTCAGCCCTTTTTCCAGCATTCCATCTGGATTAAACCTCACTGACACGGGAAGAGGCAGACTCCAAAAGTGGCTTTGCTTGTCATGAATCAAAGACAAACTGACCAACTCTAAAGGGTTTGAGACCAGATAACATGTCTGAAAAGTGCCTGGGGGTTGCCAAGCACAAGTGACACAGCACGTCCCGTAAAAACAGCCTTAATTATTTTTCTACCTCAAAGCAAAGTGTGAGGAACTTTAAAAAAAGATTTCCACAGCTTTAAGTGAGTGCTGCTGTCAGGATTTCTCACATGGGAAGCTTTTTTATTCACTCCACAGAAGTGTCACGTTCCCCAGGTGTTTTTTTTTTATGTTCCTGGGATTGTGCGTCTTTTACTTTCCTAATTTTTTTATGAATTAGTAGATTATATTAGTTCAGTGTATCTTCTTTCTTTAAGATCTCTGCTTCCCTGTTTTCTCGTCATCAATCTTCCCCTTCACCTAATCAGTAAAAAGTGCTAACGTGTGTTATTTATTTATTTACAGCAGGCTGTTCTATTTCTGGACTCAGAGGGTTGTTAGAGAACATTAGAGAACAAACAGCATCGCGTAGATCCAGGAACCCAGCATACGGGTCAGGAAGGAATTTGTGGCAACGTTTAAAGCAGGGCTAGGTTATAAAACAATATCTCAAGCTTTGACCTTTTCACAGAGGTCGAATCTATCAATTATCTGAGCATTAAAAGAGAATGGCCCAACTGCACACATATCAAGTCATGGTTATCCAGAAAAGCACATCAGATGCTCACTCTAACTTTGGAGGAGATGCAGAGATCCAGAGCTCATGTGGGAGAATTTGATAACAGGACAGGTTTTAGCCATGCATTCCATCAGAGATCTTCAGTTCACACCTTCTTGAGTATTTCTCTCATGTCCCGAGGGAAGTGGATGGAGAGGATGTAACAGGACTGGACCATGTTTAAGACCTCCATTGTAGATGCAGCATCCAGGAGCTGTGGCCTGACAGTTGATGGCAACCAGAGGACCCACTGGTGGGCACCAATGGTAATGGAAGCAGTCAAGCTGAGACTTAGCTCTTCTAAGTCTGGTAGGGCAAGGAGCTCTGTCATCTGGGGGAAGCTAGAAGTAGAGCTTCCCTGTATCGAAGGAAGTCATTTGAGGTAGTTTGGACACTATAATATTTCCTAAGCACCTCCTTTTAGTGGTTTTCTGGGTAAGTCCTACTGGGAGGCCACCCCAGGGAAGAACCCAGAACTCACTGGAGGGCCTTGGGATCCCCTAGAATGAGCTGGAGGATGGATGCTGGGGAGAGGGATGCTTCCCTCCTGGACCTGTAGCCCACATGACCCAATCTCATATAAACGGAAGACAATGGATTGATGGATGGACTCCACAAATCTAGGCTAAATGGAAGAGTGGGGAAAAGAATAAAAAAAAATAAAAAATTCTGTTTGAGATTTTCAAAAATCCTTGAAGGTGTCTTAAAGGTATAGTGGGCAATCATCTTTCGGCTTCGACTTATCTATTGGTTGTCCCACATGCCAATCACTGTGACGTGCTCACGTAATGCCAATGTACGCGCTCGTTCCTTTCTATTTTCCTCTTACTGACTGCGCACTTCTAGTATTTATGCATCCAGTGAACTTTGGTTTTAGCCGTGAATTGTAGCTCCGCTGCTCTCATCCTATATTACACGCAAGACGCAAACTATCTACAAATTTATGAGAAGAAGAGGAATGCCTCAGAAGAAATACATAAGACCAGAGTGTATTTGGGAGATACTTTCACAAGTGTCAAGTCAAGTGCTGGTACGCACAGGTGTTCCATCAGAGATCATGCTGTTTGAACGTGTGTTTATAAAACGATTCTTGTTTTTCTTGGCCAGAATCTTGAATCCACTTTTTCCAACAAAAAAAAGAAACGTGATCATGAAGCATTGTGATCGTCAGGCTACAGGATTGTTTTCCGTTTTGTTCAGTCTATACTTAGAAGATCGGATGCATCTGACCCTGACACAGTTTTACATAAATATGTATGTTGGTGACTATTTTCTTCAAATGCTTAAATAATAAACTTCTTTCAAATTTTGACAGACTGCATTCGGTCTAAAAGATGTTGTTTACTGGAGAGCAAAAACTACAGCTTTGACACATTTTCTGAGTGAAAGAAATGACCCTATTGATATTGCAGTTAAAAACATCATCCCACGGTGGTGGCAGCGTTATGCTTTGGGCTTGCTTAATAGTAATGCAACCAGATTGTGTTTTTTCTTTAACAATCAAGAATGTTTACACTGGCAAAGTGGTACATCTGTTTGTGTTACTTAACAGACATGATCCCTGTTTCAAAATGGAGTAAAAAAACCAAAACGTGTATTATACATCAACTGGCGATTTCATATTGACGTCAAAAGGTAATGTGGGCATCCTTGGCTGTTTGTCCCATCAACTCAAGGATATGCTCCAGGTGTCGTTAACTTTAATCACAATGACAATCTAAATTAGAAGAGCTCACCTATCTGATAGTGGTCGATTTTCATGGTGGAGTTGGTCAGGGAGCCAAAGATGGTGATGATGGAAACTTTCCTGATGGCCATCTCACACACGGACTCTAGGTACTCGTCCTTCTGCTGAACATACATTCTGTTCTCCTCACTGGGTGACGTAATCAGCTGGAGGAAGGGAGGAACCGATAGAGGTTAGGGCATCATGGACATGCCAAAAAACACAGACAGAGAGCGGCAGAGGTGATGTTTACATTAACCTGCAAGAAGTGGTAGGGAAACTTTTTCCCACCCTGCTCATAGTTATGCTACGATAAGGAATCTCTACTGGCTACAAAACAGAGACATTTAGTCTGTCAGCACTCAGCTGTGCAGGCTGGGCTGAAACAGGAGCTTTAATGTGGTGCGTTGCACATTGCTTTAGAGTTTCTGTGAGGACTTGGATTATCAGAAATCCAAAAGAGCCAATGATTTAATCCCTGAGTACCCAAAGGTGCTTCCTGCTCTTCTTACTATTAAAAATAGGCATGTTGACCAGATGGTGGGACCATTCTAGTTCTCCAAGCATTCTGTTTGTAAAAAAGCAAACTCCCTCTGGTGTGAGCTGCCCTTCATTTCAGATCCCCTCCTCCTACTCTACATTACTAACAACTCAGTGACGGAGAGGGATCTAAGGGTCGGCTCCCAAAACACTAACCAAAACTACAAAAGCCAGTCAAAACTGGAAGTCAGGAAGTTTTGTAAAGCATTTCCTTTTGTTCTGCCTGACTCTGCACTGCGTCTTCATCACTGTGTCTGTTATTTGATCACAAGTTGAGTAGAACAGCTGAATAACGCAGATCTTTTTATTTACTAGTTTAGACTAGTTTAGATGTAAACTTCTATTCCTCACTGTATTAACACTATAAAATGTCAACCCTAACTTTAAAGCTATAGTTGGTAATCCTGTTCAGTAATACTTTTTGTTATACTGGGTATAATCACCTTCCATCCTGAAAGTAGTTAATATATTATGTATTCACAAAGAGGAGGTTTAAAAATAGTTCTCTGTGGGAGCAGCAGGCCTGTAAAAACAATAACCAATCTCTGTCGTTCGGTCCAAAGGGCATTGATTTGTCAGAGTTGTGTTCCTGCTTTCACCCATAGACGTTATATAAACCCCCTCTATATATCGAGTTCTGGGGGTTATCACCTCATCTATTGGTTCTCCCACGTACCAATGATTCTGGCGCGCCCACGAAACGCCAGTGCCCGTGCTCTTTCCTTCCTAGTTTCCGCTTGCTGGCTGTGCACGCTCTCTTCTAGTGTTTATGTATCCGGTTAGCTTAGCCTTGTAACTCCACTGCTCTCTCTGTATACTTTGAACTTGGCTGAGAGTCGCAAGAAACAAACCGCGTTCATTTTTATGAGAAGAAGAGGAAGGCCTCAGTAGAAAGAAATAAGACCAGAGTGGATTTGGGAGATTTTTTTCACGTGATCCCCCTAAGGAGCCGAAGAGCAGGTAAGACGGTCCTGAGCATGTGCAGTTATTAAAAATGGGACTTGGGGAAACTTCCAGAAAAATCACCAACTCTACCTGTAATGCCAACCAGATTAAGTGCTTGATTAAGTGTATTTTTTTAAGAACTCTGGTCCAAAGATGACAAATTCTGTCTTGTCAGAATTTAAAAGTAGAAAATGTAAAGTCATCCAAGTTTTGATGTCATCAAGACATGCCTGTAGTTCAAATATGTGTTTGGATTCATCAGGATTTACTGATAAATATAGCTGTGTCATCAGTATAACAGTGGAAATTAATCCCATGCTGTCTGATAATTTTACCAATCAGAAGCATATATATATATATATATATATATTAGGGCTGGGCAACGATTAAAATATTTAATCGCGATTAATCGCCCTGATTAATCGCGATTAATCGCGATTAATCGCATTGTATTTACAAACTCCAAGAATGAATTCAAAAGTAGTGTAAAGAGCACTTTTATTTTAATGTTCTGCTGCCATATGAACAAAAGTGTTGTAACATTTGTAGCACTTATTTTATACTGGATATTTTCAACCCATCTATTGAATTTAGTGCACTAGTTGATCTTTTCTTCATAAGAGAACAGCAAGCACTACAGCCAAAATATGGCCTTTTTTGACCTGCTGTATATTAGCCAGTCCCTAAGCTTGATGTATCATGAAACTGTTGACCTTTTGGGTTTTGTGGTTTTTATTTTATTATTACAATTAAATAATAATAATAATAATAATAATAATAATAATAATAATAATAATAATGTTATGTTCAGTGTTTTTTCGCTAATCCACCTCTTATATATTTCAATCCTTATGTAATTTTGTCTGTGTTGTGTGCACCTGCCTGTTGCTTTAATCCTATAAATGTCCCCGTCGTGGGATAAAAAAAGTATTAACTAATGTTATCTTATCTTAAATAACACTTTTTAATATATGTACTGGGTTCTTTCAAGGTCTTAATTACATGTTATGTGTGGGCTCCAGTAACATCCATCCATCCATCCATCCATCCATCCATCCATCCATCCATCCATCCATCCACTGATCTACCTGGATGTTCCCTGGAGGACTGAAACGCCTCAGTCAGAGACGTCTGTGGGTCTGTCGGGGCAGTGAGAGAAGTTTCGTCTCCTCTCTCTGTTTCTGGGGCTCGACGTTTTCATGTTTTTTCACGTGCTTAGATAAATTTGTTGTGTTTCCACTAAAATGAACCGGCTTTTTACAAAACATACAGCTTGATTTCATTTACGGTATTAAAATAAAGCCAAACGGTGCTACTTCCTCTGTTCATGTTTTTTTGCTGCTGCGGTCTCTCTCAGCTGTTTGTGTATTAAGTTTGTGTGAGAGCTGAGTGAGCGGGCCAGGCTGAGCCTGCGTGCTGATTGGCTGGCGCCGCTGAGCCATGTACGAGAGGGGAGGGGGAGCGCGCTGCAGTCAGCGCGCGTGCTGACTGACACTGACTGAAAGCATGTGAGCAACATGCGTTAATGCGCGATAAAATAAATATCGCCGTTAATAGTCTAATGAATTAACGCGAAATTAACGCGTTAACTTGCCCAGCCCTAATATATATATATATATATATATATATATATATATATAGCAAAGAGAATTGGCCCCAGGACTGAACCCTGTGATACTCCACTTGTGACCATGAAGTTTAAATATTTATTATTACATATTATTCTAGAATTTCGTCGCTCAGGGTTGCAGCATGTTGAAGTAGCTCTGTAACTTTAATTGAGATTTATTGAATTTTTTTTCAACATTTCATTCCTGCTTTTCTTGGACAAAGTTGGTCTTTTTTTGAACAACCGTTTCTTTTTGTATTAGATGCTGTGTAGCATGCGTCATTTGAAAAACTGAACATGCTTGCCATCTCTAGCTTTAACTGCAATACTATTTTGTCCAGTTTCACTGCCTGTTCTGTTTCAAATAACTCTAGGATGGGAATATTACTAGCACTTTCAAGTTTGCCTGAAAAATATCAAGCATTAGTGAGCAGTAGGTGATTTTACTAAAAGCTAATGCCTCATTAATAACCCTGAGATGTGAAGTGGGAGCAGAATCTACTGCTGTGAAAAAGTTCCCCTCTTACAGTTTGGCTTATGGTTTTGCTCTTTTCTCACACTTAAAGCATTTTTCAAATAATTAATGGGAAAAAAATCTATGCAACCCAAACCGATCCGATGTGAAAATATATTTCCTGACCTTGTTATCTCTGATTAACCAACCAGGCATGAAAACTGCTTAACCTGTTGGATCAAGAAATTCTTAAATACACGTAGAATCTGTCTCTTAACGTCAAGTAGGTTAAAAGATCTCAAAAAGCAACACATATTGCCCCAAGGTAAAGAAATCCAAGAACAGATGAGAAACAGTTATTGACATCTATTGGTTTAAAAACATACAAAGCCATTTCTAGGGCTTTTGGACCTCAATCCACAGTGAGTCATTATCCACAAATGGAGAAACATGGTATGGTGGTGAACCTTCACAGGGGTGGTTGTCCTACCAAAAGTACTCCATCATCTTCATCAATGAGGTCACAAAAGAACCCAGAACAACACATGAATTACTACATGCCCCGTATCCCTCAATGTGGGTATATGTGTGTTGGTGTACAGCGAGACATCCCGCAGCCGTTGATCCATTTGTGTCTGCTTAGGGCAGGGAACCAAGAGAAACCACAGTGACGTGGCCATTCTAACTGCCCCACCAGCTTCAGTCGTTAAGCATTTCCATGGGTGGTAGACACTAGGGCTGGACGATATAGAAAAAAAAGCATAAAAAGCATATAACTAAAATAGAAATCACATTGATTGATATCGTTATCTATAATTTTATGCTGTCGCTTCATTGCCTATTTTAGATTAAAAAAAATACTGAATTCAAACTCAACCATAAATTCAACTAACTTTTTAGAAAACTGCAAGTTTTTAAAAAAGAAAAAGAACACATGGTCTTTGATTGTGATTGGTTGGGTGGATGTAGTGACTCTAGTATTAACCTATAGGCTAGAATGCAAAAGTAACGAAAACTGTTCTATTGAACTTTTTATTGACCCATTTTTTTCTATCGCACCACACGTCTATGGATTGATATATATTGTTATTGAATTATCATCCAGGAGTGAATGCTGCTTGTTGGGACTTTGAAGCAATAAACTGGTTCCCTTATATAGGAAATTTTTGACCAATCTGTATAATATGATTGATTTTGACTTTGTAAAGTGCCTGGAGATGACATGTTTCATGAATTGGCGCTTTATAAATAAAATTGAATTGAATTGAATTGAATTGAATACCCAAACCTCGAATGCCTAACACCACCAACAAATCTCCCAAATCCACTCTGGTCTTATTTCTTTCTACCGAGGTGTTCCTCTTCTTCTCATAAACTTGTACCTGGTTTCCTTCTTGCGAGTATACGGTGAGAGCAGCGGAGCTACAATGAATAGCTAACACCAAAGCTATCCAAAGCTAACTAGATACATAAACACTAGAAGTGCGCATGTGCAGCCAGCAAGAAGAAACTAACAAGGAAGTTAGTTGAAGATGGTGGGGCACTAACACTGACGTTACATAAGGGTGTCAGAATGAGTGACATATGAGACAACCAATCAATAAGATGATACCCCCGGAAGTGTCCCGGAGGGACAGAGGGGAGTGTGAGCAGAACCAAAACTCCGACCAATCTCTGCCATTTGGTCCAAATGACAGGATTGCTCAGAGTTTTTACCGGCCTGAAGCTTTCACAGAGTTTAAAATTTTAAACCCATTTTTTCTGAATACATAATGTATTAACCAGTCAGGATGGAAGAACTATTTCACCCAGTATAAAGGAAAGTGTTTCTGAACAGGATTACCAACTATAGCTTTAATCACTAATCAGGCCAATTTTCACTGATTTAGAAAGCTTTTTTTCCTTTAATAAATTAAACTGTTAAAGGAGCGTAGCACAAGTTCCAGGATTTTTTCAGACATCTGCCCCCTCTGGCGACAAGTTAAAATGACACTGGTTTTGTGCATGTGCATGGGAGAAGAGGGAAAGTGTCTGCTGCTGAGACTGCACAGGTCTTCTGTTTAGAGGCATGACTGATGTCTTCTGAGGTAAGAAGGTTATAAATATTGAAGTTAACCCATGTTCTCTTGCTAATACATTGATTACTCAGGAGACTCAAAAAAGTAGCCAGGTAAATGAGAGAGCACAGCACGTTACAACCACACACATGCCTAGAGGATTCCCTCTCTCATGAGAAAATCACTCTCTCGCTATTGCATGTAGACCAAATATTTGCTGTTTCTTGTTGATAGTTAGGAAATCATACAAATGATCAACCACACCAGGCTACTAGATATTATGTCTTAATGTTTATAGGAGTAATGATGGCGAACTGCTTGTTGCTTCTGGCTGTTTTTTGTATTAATTGATGACAAGTTACCCAATATGCTGAGCTTTATTTAATGCTGCGTGTTCCTGTCTTTGGCCACCAAATAACCCAGTAAACAAACTGCAGTTTTTGACAGTGAGGCGTTGGATCTATTTGTTGTGGAAAGAGATTGTTGTTTGGTTACTGTATAATCAGTTTTCATATTCTGCACAAAAATGAAATCTGCTTTCATCCAACTATCCTGGGTGAGTCAGTTGAAAACACAACATACAACTAAATTGACTTTCATTAACGAAGTGTTAGATGCACAAATTTAAAAGGGTGGATTGCGCCGCTCTGCTGTCGTGGACTCCAGACTTCAGGCCCCAATTACCCATAAGTAATGAGGGCCATAATACAGATTTTAAATGGAGTGTTGCGGGGAGAGGAGAGTGTGTGGATGGAGGGGGAAGGCGTGTGGGGGTGCGTTTGACATGTTTTCCAAATATGGTATTAGGTGCATATCATTACCGTACCCAACGCTTTCACTGATGAAGGGCATTTGGCCTGACAAAACAACAAGATGACGTTATTTTTTTTAATGAAATTCTTTGGATAATTTATATATGTAGCAATTTCAACTACAGCAAATAGTTTATGCAGTGATGTTATGACACCTTTAAAGCAGTACTAAGTAACTTTCAAGTGGCACTCCCCCCTACAGAACCCTTTGAAAATAGCACTGTCGTAAACACTGACTATCCTCAATGTGTGCCCCCCACCCTACAGCTTCAGTGTGCTGTCACTCTCAAAGCAGCTGCAAGACGCATGGCACGACGAAATGTTTGAAGAGGTGGGAAATATTGTACATTGTCTTTAGTGTTGCTTTAAATCACCTGCTAAATTGTAGGAACTTGGGCGCACACTTTAAATCTTGCTTTGGAAATGGTACAGCAGGATAACAGGAAGCTTCTGCTCGTTCCCAAAACCTCAGCGCTATTGAAAAGTTGTGATGAAAACAACCAGATTGATTGAATTTTACCAATTCTGCCATGCATGGAGGTCCTGCAAATTTAACAAAGTATTAGTTGAGTTATGTATATATTTGATCCTGTATGTGTAGTATATACCCCATGAAGATTAGAGAAAACCCACAAAAAATTTAAAGGCGCCTCTATTAAAAGGAGTCTGGGAAGTTGTACGTTTTTTTTCCACCCTGGATGAAAGAACAGCTCAGTTAAATGCTTCAAAGCTCAAAACTCAAAGAGCTTTCATGTCCGTGGTTAACAGATGTAAGCCTCTGTATGCAAATGTATTAGAGATACCGTCCTCAGCCTTCGCTTATTGACTGAACTGAAGTAGGGCTATGAATGGTTATTCCATCCAATTGTGGAAATTTATTTAAGCTTTTTCTTTTGACAAACCAGATAACAGAATTGAGGAACTGATTAAACTGTAATAAACAATTTGATGAATCAAATAGACCAGCAGCAAAGGGGTGGAAATGGTGCATTTATGGCAGCAATTTGTAGATGGACACAAATTAGTTGTTAGAGCACCATCTACGTGAAATATTCCCCCCCCCTTGTTGAAGCAGAGGTAATGTGCTCTTATTAAATGTAAATGTAAATGTTGTCATGCTCTCACCAGCAGCCGCCTCCTGTTCTCAAAGTAGTCCAGAAAAGAGGCCAGGGAGCCCTTGGGAGGAGGCGTTGGCTTCTTTGTGGGTTTTGGGTAGTCCTGTTTTTCTGGGTACTTTGTCAGCTTCTTTCCATTTTTCTTTCCTCCGATCTTCACTTCTTTCCCAGGTTTTCCTCCTCTCCTGTCAGCTTTCTTGAAATTCTTGTCACTCTTTTTCCTCTTCTTATCATGCTTACTTTTGACTTTTTTTGTTGGACTGACATCTGGGACAGATTCCATCTCCTCCGGATCTCTCGAAGTTGGCTGGCTGGGTTCATTGTTGTCCTCATAGGCTTTAGTTGATACCTGCATACAGAATTATATTCTGTCATTCAAGTAGAGATTACCCATGATATAAGGCTGCTCAGACTTTGAGCAAACACATGTCCTGTAGTGAACAACATTGGCTGGGACTATTCCCTGCACAAAGTAAAGAACTAAGCAACCACAGAACCTTGATCTGAGTGCTTGAGCATGATTCAGAAGTACACTGGGATGTATTTATTCACAGTAGCTTCACATTAGCTTAATGGTCTGAATATATGTTTTTTGGCCACCCAGAGATGACATGCAAAGACCCCAGGCTGGGATTTAAACCCAGGACCCTATTGCTGCAAGGCAGCAGTGCTACTAACTGCACCACTTGGCAGCCCTTGCTTTGACAAACAACAATTTTCTGTATTCTGCTACTCTTAGTCTACTGTATGGAAATATTGCTATCTGATTCCATTAACTACTGTCTACCACCAATATGTCACTTAGTTACTTGGTCTCTCTTACTCTCTGGACATTCTTGGTCTGTTTGAACTGTGCCAAAAAGGGATTTGAACCAAAATAACTAAAAACAAGGTGTGTCACAAAGTTTTCAAAAATCAAATACATGAGTTTAAAGCATTTTTGGCAATTTTTTTTAGCATTTTTCTTTGTCTCCATAATTCAAGGAGATTGTTGAATACAAAGAAAAACTGTGATGCAGTGCTTTAAGTGCCTGGATAAATGGAAATGACAGAGTTGTAACCCATGAGTAAAAAATGTGGGTAAAACATGACATGAAATCTTTATCACGTCGGTTAATTGTCGTAGAATTACCTTTTCTGCCTCATTCTTCTTCTTGCTGGACTTGGCCTTCGTGGGTTTGTGGGAAACAGGCAACCGCTTGTGGCTATGTGAATCTCTGCTGTCCTTGTCAGTGTGGTTGTCTCCAGCCGGAGTGGTTTTAGCCGGGTACCTCTCTCTGTGGTTCTCATAGTAAGGATCCGCTGTAGTTCTGCTAGCTGGGAGCCAAGGTGCTGTGGGTGGGCCTCTTGTGGGTCTCTGGGTTGTGGTGGTGGTTCTCTGGGTTGTAGTGGTGGTGGGTTTGGTGGTTGTTGTAGTTCTGGTTGTGGTTGTTGTAGCTTTGGTTGTGGTGGTAGTGGTAGTAGTAGGTCTCGTTGTAGTAGTAGTTGTGGTTGTTGTTGGTGTAGTTGTTGTTGTGGGCCGTATAGTTGTTGTGGTGGTTGTAGCAGCTGTTGTTGAGGCCTGTGTAGGCTTTCTAGGGAACTTCTTTATTGGTTTTCTCTCAACAGCTGGATCAGGAGGTATTCAAAACATCAACAGAGAAAAAGGTCAACTTTCAAGAGGTAATGTGAGACTAATTTAAAGGACTAGACCAGTCAAATTACAAAATCTGAACAAATCTGAAAGAGTCTTTGCTACATTGTTTAAAATCTCGGCTTTTATCTAAGATTTACAAAGATTTCTAACTACGCTTGTGAATGATGACAATTGTGCTGGAGGCATGTGACTATACCTCAAACCTCATCACAGATAAAACAGCTGAAATTAGTTTTAGGTTCGAAATTATGATATTATTATTATGGAGGGTATTATGGAGGACTAGCTTGACAGTGGTGCTTCTGAAATAATAGGGCTTGATGTTATTTTTGCCATATGAGGTTCATAGGTAGTTAAAAGTAGTATGCCATCTATCTATCTATCTATCTATATATATATATATATATATATATATATATATATATATATATATATATATATATGTGTGTGTGTGTGTGTGTGTGTGTGTGTGTGTGTGTGTGTGTGTGTGTGTGTGTGTGTGTAATACATGTTACATGGGATTGTGGGTAATCTTCAGAACAACAATTTTAATGCATTAAAACAGAAAACCCTAAAACGTAAATTTCTGACCCATTTTGTTGGGATGGGGGTGCCTAAACATTTTTTTTCTCCTACTAAGGGGGGCGCAACAGAAAACATTTAAACCACTGCTTTAGAGATATATGAACCCCTGGCATTTGCTTAAAACAAATCAAACGTTTTGTTTTCTCTAGTTGAGCAGCTGACAAACTGTCCGGAGAGAGATAAACAGATACTGCCACAAATGCACTGGGTTATTGCATCTGCAGCTTAGCAATAACTGAGCTGATGGCATCATATGCTGTGTCAGCAACAGTCGCCTGCCTGTCTCTAGAAGTTAGCTGAAGAGGCGACTGGAGAGACCAAACCGGAACAAGGCCGCAGGTGCGGATGGGGTCAGCCTTGGAGTCCCAACGGACTGTGCAGAGCAGCTTTGTAGGATTCTGCAGCACCCTTTAACCTTAGGCTGACCAGGAGCAGGCTCCAGTGCTGTGGAAGGCTTCTTGTCTTGTACTGGTTGCAAGAAAAACTCAGCCATCAGTCGTCAGTGACTATAGACCTTTTGCTCTGACTTTCCACATCATGAAGGTCCTAAAGTGATGCCTGTTGATCTACCTGAGTAAGCAAGCAAGCCACTATCAGAATCCCTTGCAGCTTGCCTATAGCCCTGGTTCAACAGAACATTTAACACAATTCATTCTGATTCGTGTTACAAGAGAATGAAAGGTTGTGTGTCTGACCAGGTGGTTAGCAGTGCTCGGATGACTCTGCAGTCATTGGGGATAACAGATATGAACAAGAAACTAGTTTGAATGACCACTAAATGGTGATATGAAGGAGTCTCTTCCTGATGCTTTTATTTTGGTATTTCCCTTAGTATAAAAGAAGCCTCTATTTTGACATATTTCCTGTAAACTATATGTGCTCCTACTTAAAGCTACCTTTGATGACTGTGTATCAAAAGAGAGGGAATTTGCATGAAGGTCAGGCTCTTTACAGCTGCACAGACTTATGCTTAAATTATTATGTGCCTGGCTGAAAATGGGAACATTTGTTGTTGAATATGTTTCAATGTTATTGACGTGATGTTATAAGATAATTAATGCTGTGTTACATACAGTGCGCTTTGCATTATGCTAAAAATAGCTTCCTACCTGACGTTGTGTATAAATAGCACCAGCTCACAGATGAAAGAAAACTGTTTCAGGGATTGTTTTGCCTTTTGTTTACCAGACTATACTGTCATGGTTCAGTTTTGGCCTGGCTGTCTTCCCCTGTTATTTTCCAGCACCTCCTCCTCTCACACAGCTCGGCCTCCACTCCTTCAGCAATCAGTCACACCTGTTAGGCACCAATCAATATGTACTCACTCCACCTGCCAGCCTCTCTACATAAACCTCTCTCAGTCGTCTCTTCCCTGCCGGTTCATCATCAGTCTCCACTCACTCCACCTCTGTCAACCATGTAAGCTCTCTGCTTTGTTGTTGGATCTCCTGCTACCCCTGTGGTCCAAGTAAGCTCTCTGTTAGCTGCTGGATCTCCTGCTACCCCAGTGCTCCAAGTAAGCTCTCTGCTTTGTTGTTGGATCTCCTGCTACCCCTGTGCTTCAAGTAAGCTCTCTGTTAGCTACTGGATCTCCTGCTACCCCTGTGCTCCAAGTAAGCTCTCTGTTAGCTGCTGGATCTCCTGCTACCCCAGTGCTCCAAGTAAGCTCTCTGCTTTGTTGTTGGATCTCCTGTTACCCCAGTGCTCCTAGTAAGCTCTCTGCTGTCATACTCGATCTCCTGCTACCTCTGTGCTCCAAGTACGGCAGCCCTTGCATTCTATGGACTCTCTCTCTGCTGCTCTCCTGGTCGTTCTGCAGCCCCACGTCCAAAGCACTCTCTCACTGCACCTCTGGTTCTACAACAGCCCTGCATCTCCAAGAACTCTCTCTGCTGCACCTCTGGATCTACGGCAGCCCTGCACCTCCTAGAACTCTCTTCGGTCCTCCATCTCCTGCTCCCATCTACATCTCCAGTTCCAGTCCGGTACAGCCTCTCTGGTTTCCTTCCTCCACAACTCATCCTTCATTCAATAAAACTCATTTAACGAAACTCAGTGTGTGGTTGTGTTCGGGTTCATCAGAACACAACGTGACATATACACATATAGAAAGTTTTGGGTAAATACTAATGCTTATCTTGCACAGCATTGAAGGTATATTTGTAATGTAAAACCTATTTCTTTGTTGTATCTGCTCCATAGAGTTGTTCTGAGAAGACTGACTGCTATCTGGAAAGGATCAAAGAGTCTTATTTGTGTTCAAGAAGGCCAAGCATAAATAAAGACCTCTCGATGCATTAGTACGCTTCTTCATTGTGTGGTTGTCTACAGGACATCCTTCCTGCCCAACGCCATCACCAACTACAACAACTCTGAAGAAACTTAGATGAGTTACAGCAACATAACATTTCCACTTGGGATCAACAAAACATTTCGTATTGAATTGCATTGAAGGCGCGGCCTCCCAACACCCATGGACATGCTCATGGAGACTTGACCCAAAGATGCTAATCTTTCAGGCAGCTTTAGAATTTTTTTACCTTCATTTGTTTTAAACATTTTAGTATTACTGACTATAGATATGGATATTTGCTGACGTATGAAAGCACACATTTTCCCAATTTGAATGGAATGTTCTCCTGTCTTTCCAACTGTAAAAAGGTGGCAGAGATGATTGAATCTCTGTGGGATGTTACGTTTATCCTCTATGGCAACTGGAAGCAGTGAATCGCAAATTACGGGTTAGCATAATATGCAAATTAAAACAATTTCTGAAGACGTTTTTTGATTAATCCCTGGTCGTTTAACTTTGAAGGCTAAAAAGTAAAAAAACAAAAAAACAAAAACAAAGCGTGACTCACCTGTGCGAGTGACATCCTCCACCTGACCCTCCACACCTGCTGCTTTACACTTCTGGACAAAGCCCTTCTGGCGTAGCTTCTCCATCTTTCTCATGGGCGACTGGTCAATGACCTCATACATGGCCTCCAGTCTGACGGGGTAGGGGTACTTCTCCTCCACCTGCAGCGTTTTCTTTAGCAGCACCATTCCAAACTTGCCTGCAGGTCAAAGGAAGGTGAGGGAAATGTGGGTGAAGGAAGAAAAAGAAGATCTGAAAAGTGTGGCAAGCATTTGCTTCAGCCTTTTTAACTCTGGTCACCATAACCCGGGGCTCACGCTGACTACGGTGCGGGTTACGGTCCCAATCCAGTTCCGGTTTGCTACAAAACCCGAATCCGGCTCCGCTGGCGAGAACAGAAGTTCACATGATCCTTTGTTTTATATAAAAAAAGAAACAGCTGGTTTTAATTTTCTAGGGGCAAAACTCGTTATCTGTGCACTTAAATATCCTATGTTATCTTCCCAAAAGCTCCTCTGTTTCCTCGTGTGTCTGTGTTGCCATTTTATTTACACTAGTGATGATAGCTAAGTTGGTGTGGTGATTTTATTCTGAAATTCACCAGAACTTTATCCAGCCTAGCGCCTGACATTTCCTGTTTGGCTCGTGAAATTCAGGAGCCTCATCCAGGGACCGCTGCGGCGTCCGGCCAAACGTCCTTCTTGGGGAATTTTTTGCAGCACTGCATGGCCTTGGTAACCGTACGTAACTGATGTGAGTGGAAACCTTGATTTTTAATGATTTTGGTTTATTGCGGCACCATATTCAATGTGAGACCATGATAAATCTCATCCACTACAACACAGTGCCCGCATAAACCACCTAATTAGTAAACAGAGTCAATCTTTGTTTATTTTGATCTCAGTATAAATCCAGCTGTTCTGAAAAGCATAGAAGGGTTTGTTAGACAACATTATTGATCAAACGCTATCATGAGGACCAAGAAAAACAGCAGACGGGTCAGGGAGCAAGTTGTGGGAAAGGTTGAAGCTAGGTTTGGTTGTAAAACAATATCACAAGTATTGGACATCTCTCTCAGTGACAGCATCGGGCTGTGGGAGTGTGCTTCATCGGGGAGAGGTAAACTGAACATAGATAATGGGAAGATGGATGCCGCTAAATTCAGGACTAACCTGGGAAAAATCTGTTAGACGACCTTCCAGCAGGGCAACAACCCTAAACAGTCAGGGCGATAATGAATGGTTTAGGTCAAATCATATTTCCATATCAGAATGGCCCAGTAACTGTCCAAACCAAAATTGAATTGAGAATCTGTGGCGAGGCTTGTGAATTGGTGTTTACAGATGCTCCCCATCCAATCTGACTAAATTATTTCCAAAGAAGAATGGGGTGAAAGATTCCCTCATTAGATGTGCAAAGCTGGAGACAGAGACATTTTCAGCTGAAGCTGTAGAAGGTATTTTACAGGGGGGCTAAATACAAAGGCATGGCACAATTTTAGATTTGGATCTTATAAAATTGCAAACCATGAATAATTTTTTGTTTCACTATCATGACCTAATTTGTATTGGCCTATCTTCCAACAAATCCGACGGAATATGGTTGTGACATGAAAATGTTAGAAAGTTCCAGGAATGCGTGGGTGCTTTTGTGTACAGTATCTGTGATCATGCTTTCACCCAAGCGGTTGCCTCACCCTTCTCCAGTTTGAGGAAGCTCATGAGCCTGGGGATGAGCGCTGTGTCCAGTGGCTCCTGCAGCACCTTCCCCTCAGAGGTGATCCTTCTCACCTTGCCCCCCATCTCCCCCTCCTGATGGAACATCACGATCTGGTGGACGTGTTTCTCGGCCAGCTCGCAGTACACGTCCGGTTTCAGGAGCGACATCATGAGCCGGTAGTACCCGTCGGACTCATGGGGCGCCGAGATCACCAGGACTCGGTTCTTCCCTGCGAAACTGGCCAGCAGGTTGGGTGACCCCGCGCTGTTTGGCATCCTGGAGATCCTGGCTCTTGCTCCAGGGCTGCCCTCATCTTGCAACACGTCCGACCGCTCCGGCAAGCCAATCTGTCCGGCGCCGCCTCTCCGAGCCAACACGCCCTGACCTCCCCCTCTCCTGCCCTTCAGTGCCCCTGTCCGGACGGGAACCGGGGTCCCTTCGTCAGATTGCACATTCGCCGCAGTGTTTGAGCTGTGCATGGTGATCGCAGATCCAAACCCCGGGCGCAAGCGCCCGACGAAGCCCGCCTTGTCCGTTGCGCGCAGCTGGGCACGTCCAGTTTTTGCGCGTCGGTGGAGTTGCACCCGCTTCAGATGAGTCTGTCTGTCGGCTTCGGTCCAGGTGAGCAGACAAATCAGAGCCAAACTCACACAAATAAACGCCCTCATTGTGGATCCGTCAAGTAAACCAACCCACCCGTAAAAAGAAAAAAGATCCAGCGGTGGAGCTTCGGCGCTGTCCTGCTGTTCCTTCACAACATTTGTTGCCTATTAAGTCCAGATGAAGACAGACGGGGGAGGACGCACAGTTGTTCAGCAGGATTGCTCTCAGAGCATGCCCTCCGCTTCTGTACCTCACAAAAACAGGCTGTGCGTCAAGTTAAACCCACAAACTCATCGCAGAAACACTTCGGCTCCCGCAGATAACAGGATAAGCTCCAACACTCAATAATTCACACGCATGGAGGAATTCGATCGTGTTGGGTCGCTTTAACGACATCGATTAAACTTCTCATCGGTCCTATTTCCAGATAGAGAAGCTTCCGGATGAATGAAAGGAAGAATTCCCGTCCAAGGCTCGCAGAGACTGCACAGGAAAAATCGGCTCTGCCTCTTTCCAGGGCCCCCTTTGGCAAATGAGAGCCTTTTGGAGCCTTGTCCACACAAACCTCAGCCTCCGGACTCTTGGCGACGCAACGTCACGTCAGGAGGAGCTGCCCCGGGACGATCAGCTGCCAGTTCACTCTGCAAACACTCCTTTCTTCCCCTGCAGATATAAAACATTGTAACATATTATCCCGAAGTATCTATCTATCTATCTATCTATCTATCTATCTATCTATCTATCTATCTATCTATCTATCTATGCTCGATCTATCTATCGATCTATCGCTCTATCTATCTATCTATCTATCTATCTATCTATCTATCTATCTATCTATCGTGGCTTGCCAAAGCATTGAACCTTTCTACATTTTGTCACATTATAACCACAGGCATAAATATATTTTATTGAAATTTTATGGAAAGACCAACACCAAGTGATAGATACAGTTTGTGAAGTAGAATGAAAATTATACATTGCTTTTGAATTAAAAAAAATCTGAAAATGGCATTGTGCAAAAGTATTCAGTCCCCCTGAGTCAATACTGTGTGGAGACACCTTTTGCTGCAGTTCCAGCTGAAAGTCTTTTAGGGTTTGTCTCTATCAGCTTTGCCCATCTAGTGACATTTTTGCTCATTCTTTGCAAAACAGTTCAGTCAGATTAGACGGAGAGCGTTTGTGAACAGCAGTTTTCAGATCTTGCCACAGATTATTTATTGGGTTTAGGTCTGGACTTTGACTGGACCATTCTGACGCATGAAAATATTTGGTTTTTAAATCGTTCCATTGTGGCCCTGGCTTTATATCCTGATGGAAGGTGAACCTCCACCCCAGTCTCAAGCCTTTTGCAGACTCCAGCAGGTTTTCTCCCCGTATTCGGCTCCATCCCATCCTCCCTGTCCCTGCTGAAGAGAGGCACCTCCAGACCATGATGCTGCCACCACCATGTCTGACTGTGGGGACGGTGTGTTCAGGAGGGATGTGCAGTGTTATTTCTCCACCACACAGCGTTTAGCATTTTTGTCTCGTCTGACCAAAGCACCTTCTTCCACGTATGCTGGGTCCCCAACATGGCTTCTGGCCAACTGCAAACAGGACTTCTTTTGGTTTTCTTTTAACAATGGCGTTATCCTTTCCACTTTTCCATAAAGACCACATTGTGCAGTGGATGACTAAAAGTTGTCCTGTGGACAGATTCCCCCACCTGAGCTGTGGATCTCTGCAGTTCCTCCAGAGTCACCATGGGCCTCTTGGCTCCATCTCTGATCAATGCTCTCCTTGCTCATCCTGTAAGTTTAGGTGGACGGTTCTTGTCTGGTGGGAATCCGTTTTTGGTGGCCTTAGGGTTGCGTCTCTGCTATTCGCGGATGACGTGGGTCCTATTGGCTTCATCAGGGCGTGATCTACAGCTCTCACTGGAGCGGTTCGCAGCCGAGTGCGAAGCGGCTGGGATGAAAATCAGTGCCTCCAAATCCGAGACCATGGTCTTGAACCGGAAAAGGGTTAGAGTGCCTTCTCCGGGTTGGGGAGGATGTGCTGCCCCTAGTGGAGAGTTCAAGTATCTTGGGGTCTTGTTCACGAATGAGGGGAGGATGGAGCGGGAGATTGACAGGCGGATTGGTGCAGCGTCTGCTGTTGAAGCGGGCGCTGTACCGATCCGTTTTGTGTTGAAGAGAGAGGCTGAGCCAAAAGGCCAAGCTCTCGATTTACCGGTCGATCTACGTTCCTACCCTCATCTATGGTCACGAGCTTTGGGTCGTGACCCGAAAGAACGAGATCCCGGATTACAAGCGGCTGAAATGAGTTTTCTCCATAGTGTGTCTGGGCTCTCCCTTAGAGATAGGGTGAGGAGCTCAGTCATCCGGGAGGACTCAGAGTAGAGCCGCTGCTCCTCCACGTCGAGAGGAGCCAGTTGAGGGTGGCTCGGGCATCTGGGTCAGGATGCCCCCTGGACGCCTCCCTGGTGAGGTGTTCCGGGCACGTCCCACGGGACGGAAGAAGACGGACGGACGGACGGACGGACGGACGGTCTTGTCTTGGTAGGTTTACAGTTGTGCCGTACTCTTTCCATTTCAGGATGATGGATTGAACTGTGCTCTGTGAGATGTTCAAAGCCTGGGAAACCTCTTTATACCTTACCTGCTTTAAACTTCACAACTTTATCCCTAACCTGTCTAGTGAGTTCCTAGAACTTCATGATGCTGTTTGCTTCCCATTAATGTCTAAACCATAGAGCAGCTGTATTTGTACTGAGATTAGCTTACACACAGGTGGACTCTATTCAATTATTGGCAATCATCAGGCGACTTGTGTATATATATATATATATATATATATATATATATATATATATATATATATATATATATATCTTAGAGGCTGCTATATTAGAGGCTGCAGCTTCAAATCTGCAGCCTCTAACATGATTTCTTCCAGGGCTGTCCCCTATTTAGCTTTATTGATCTTCCAATCAGGTCAGACCTGGCTCCACTGGAGAAAAAAAAAACACAGCATTATACTGCCACCGCAGTGCTTCTCAGGATGATATACTACTGCTAGCTCACTTGACACATGGTGTTTCGCATGAAGACCACAGGGTTTAATTTTCGTTTGAACTGCACAAGGAGCATACACAGGAGTTCTTATTCCCTTCTTTGCCAAATTGCTGTCTTATTGCCACTCTTCCATGTAACTCAGAATTTTGAACTGTGAGACTGCTAGTTGTCCCATCAATAGATTTCCCCACCAACTCTGATTAATACGTGTCCTCTCACTGTAGATGGACAGCCTTGTCTTGATAGCGCCACTTACAAATGAACACCTCACTATTTGGATTTTTATTGTAAAAACAACATTTATCCTTTCCTCTCACTTCACAACTACTTTTGGTTGCCTTGCCGCATAAAATCCAAATGAAATATATTGCAGTTTGTCATTATAATGTTGAGAAAAAAAAAATAAAATAAAAAAGTTTAATGCGTGCTAAGATTTTGTGAGGCATTGGGTCTCTGTCAGGAATGTTGCTGCTGCTTCTTGTTGCGAGGGAAGGTTAAAAAAAAAGAGATGTGAATTTTAACTTTGCTCCCTGATTTTCCACCACGTCTGAGAAAGAGAATGATGTAGTCATGTCTGTTGCCAAAATAACACAATCAATCTCTGTGCTGTTTTAATGGCTAGTTCAGAGCATGTTTTTCCATTTCCTCTACAAATGTTTCCCGGTTTAGTTTGTAATTAAGGCCTGCGTGAAGAAAAGTCAACCACTCAGCCTGCGCCGTGTCTCAAAGCAAAGCATGTCATATTTCTGTCCCAGCCCACAGCTGCTGCTTCACTAGGCTCTTTACACAGTTCATCAGCAGGGATATCTTTGTGGATCCGTTTCAAAACTTATTTCCGAGTCCTACGACTACATTTGCTGACAACCGCTGATGCTTGGTGCAACCCTGGATTTAAAGAAGCCCAAAAGCATGTCCCCTTAATCACATTAGTTCTCCATCCACATCCAGTCTGACTGTCTCAGCTGATCTACTTATATCCCCCCGGTCAGATGTTTTCTCCTCCGTCTTCCTAAAAAAACACCAGCAGGGAAACGAAGAAAGCGACTATTTATTTACTCCATCTTGTGGGGACGGGACCAGCTTACAGCCGCATGCCACAAAAACAATGACGCTACACACACAGTTAGTAGTGTGAGCAGGGTTTCTCAGAGAGAACAGCAACTGAACTAAAAATACAGCAAAACAAACTAACATTTAAAGGGCATTAGAGAAAAACACGACTCAACATGGATGCAGAAAAATACAGGAAATAAGGAAAGGAAAATATGAATAGATGAATCAATTAATATATCTATGGATAGCCAGCTAATGAATGCAGAAGCAAAAACCATTTTCATAAAGAAAAACTGAATAAATTTAAGAAGACAAAAAAACAAAGGAAGGTTTCGGAAAACACTTTAGAATGTATAAAGCCAGCAAAACGTTAGCCCTGAAAGCACAAAGCTTTCACAAAAACGAAGAGAACAAAAGCCAACAGAGAGTTAAAAAGGAAATAAAAATAAACATTAAGAGATTAATTGAACAACATATCGATTCCATAGAGAAAGTTGGTTCCTCTAAGTCTGAGGCCACGGCTCTCAACTGTAAAAATGTGAGTCAGGGGTCAGTCTTTGACCCCAAGAGGAGGAGCTCAAGTGTCCTGTCGTTTTCTTCCTGAGGCATGGTAGGATGGAGATACATCAGGTTGGAGCCTTCTTATCTGAAGTAACACAGACATGGCCTCTCTTGGTCATGGTGAAGAAAATTCTTCACTATTTACTGGTTTTAGTGGTCTGCCCACGTTTTGGTCATGAGATATGGGTCAAAAATGAAAGAATGAGATCTTGGATACAAGTGGCTGAAATTTCCTTCCTGGCGTGATTGCAGTTTACCTTGAAGATGGAATGAGGAGCTCAGGGATAGGGAGGTGCTGGAGCTGATAAAGAGTGGAGCAGGTCCAGGGCAGAGAGCAGCTGCTCCTGTGACTCCTGGAGCTGTGGCTCCAGGTTGTGAGGAAGCATGCGTATTCCTCCATGTGACGGCTTTGATTCACCTGAGCAGGGTCAGAGATTTGTTTTATGTCGTCGACACTTTTGCACAGAACAAGGCGTTGCCAACGATCTTCTCAAAATGCTCTCCAAGGATTTACTCTGTAGTAA